>NC_141549.1:79397500-79467500 GCF_021556685.1 Rattus norvegicus | reverse complement strand
TTTCTCCTCTTCCTACCTGTTTAAGTAGCCTCCAGTTCACTTCCAAGGACCTGATTTCTGAAGCTATTTTGCCCTACCCAACCAAGGGTTCTGCATAAATTTCTCAACAACAACAACAAACTACAAAGACTCCTTCTATCAATGGCAGTGGCATAACTAGATCCTACAATACACACCATTGTGTCAGTACATTCTGTGCCCCACTACTAACCACAAGATCTTGCCTATTGCCTATGCAGAGGACATTGCCACAGGAGACGTCAGGCATCTCATAGTCATGTGGCCATTTCATATTCAGGACAGCTTGTGGCCAAACATACATAGGTTCTGACACTCCCTTTATCATCATCATCATCGTCATCATAACTGGCAGGGTGAATGGAAAATTACTACCATAACTAACTCTGGGAACTGGATTCTTTAAGCCAAGAGTAGAAAGCCTGTCAGCCATAACTTATATCACAGAACCTCTAGAATCCCATAGTTGATGCCCTACACTGTTCAACCATCTCTGAAGTCACTGTGACTATATAAAGTACTAACAAAAATTGCATTAGTTTGTAAAGCATATGTGGAACAGGCTTCTATGAATGGCGGCCTTCAATAAGGCACTGGTGTCTTGGGACACAAAATATGTTTACCAAAAATGGTAATTATCAAGTGTGGGTGAGATTTATTGTCAGGGAAGCACTCAGCTGTGAAGAATGCCTGCATCATACACACCCTCCCCAAGGCTCAGGAACCATCACAAAAGAGCCAGGTATGTGGGAGGACTAGAGTTAAACCCTGTCTTCTGGCTGTATCAGGACCACCACACTCACAACAACTGTGGTTACCTTCACAAGACCAAGAGACCAAGAAAATCAACATTCTAGCATGGAATATGGAGGGGTTCAAGAGTTCCCAAACTACCTGTGCAGTTACAGACCGTTGATAGCTTCTGGGGAAAGGCAAGTCAATTTTAGACAAGGAGTGTCTTATCGGACACTTGGTAGGCTGACCAGGCTCCAGGGAGCAGCATCAGAGCCAGGAGTATATGCACAATACAAATTTGAGTCAATGGGCTATTTTTTTAAGGACACAAAGTTGGGCATTAGGGAATGTGGTAGAGATGGGAATAGTTAGGAGTGGGAGCTGGGGTGGATGTGATCAAATTACATGGTATGAAATCTCAAAACTATCAAGTAGTAATTATCCAAGATTTAGAACCAGAGGGCAGGAGGCAGGAGGTGCTGTATCTTGCACGTGCTACTTGGAGGAAGGCTCAGCACAATGGTGGGAAACAGCAATCCGTTCACTTCCCACCATGTGCACACAAACCAAACCTATATGTAGCATCACATAGGATGCCTGACTCCTAGATTCCTAAGTCCAGAACTCTGGAATTCCAAATGCTATTCCCCAGCAAGCTGAGGTAAAGCAGGCTTTTTAGCAGGTAGCTCTTATTCTAAATAGCAAAGAAGTACCTCATCCCTGAGATAGAGAATGGCCAGCAATGTGGCTCCCCTCACTTCAGTCTGTCACTCTCCATCCAATGAGACAAGAGGACAGAAAGGGTTCATATCCTGTCCTCTGCTGTCAAGTCATGAAGACCTTATCAGGACTGAAGTTTCAGTCTATTAATGTCTGAGAACCCAGAGGGGCTCCATGGAGCTCAAAGGCAAGCCTCAGCCCTATCTCATAGTCATAGAAAATGCAGGAGCTAGTTACATGCTCATCCTCTGAAATAGGAGGAGCTCACAATCCATAAGATGGCTAATTCTGAGGTCACCCTGACCTGAAGGTGAAGACTTGTTTGTTCTTATTCATTTGAAATGTATCCTGCTATGTAACTGGAATACCCAGCAGAAATAGCTCTTCAGTTGAACAAAGTTCATGTCGTCGTGCTCCCTCCTACAGGGTGCCATGCGCATAGACTAATTTCTTCTCTCTGGCCTCCAGGTACCTTGGAATCAAGGCTGGAGACAGAGGGCAAGAAGCAAAGGAAGAAAACCCACAGGTTTACAGTTTCCATTGCTGTCCTTTCTGCATGAGTTGACAAAGGCTTTCCGATAACACACTCCTGGCTCACATGCAATCATGAGGCATCCTATTTGGGAACAGCTGTGGCTGAGCCATCTCCAATTCCAAAGGTAAACAAATTCCCTCTTGCAAAGGACAAGGGCTCACGTAAAAAGATGTGCTGTTAATGATCTAGAAACTTAATAAAAGAAGTCTTTTTTTTTTAAGAAGGAGAAATGTATGCTGAGCCAGAATATGTTTTGTGAGTGCCAGAATTTGCTCAGTCCCTGTTGCCAGGACTGCAGATCCAGAACAGCCTGCTATAGGGTTTGTACCTTCCACTGGACAAAGGTAGATTATGAGAGTGACCCCAGTCGGACTATCGGTGTGATGAAGGCAAATGTGACGTCCTGGGAAGGATGGAGGAGAAACACCCAGGGGCTGGGGGTGGGGTGGGGGAGTGTCTGCATTTGAGCAGCTCAAGCAAGTGAGCCAAGTTCTCAGCACACGAGGTATATGGAAGCATCTATTGAGATAAATTATATTAAAATCAGTAGGATTTACCCAATAGTCCCCGAACCTTTCACACATTGACACAACTTAAATGGTGAAGATAATGTAGATTAGAATCGTGCAATAGACACAATACTATTGTGTGCAATGTCATTGTACATGAATTCTATATGTGGTACTGTACAAATTACCACATATCGTTGTATAACATTAAATATTTACGTAAACTCACCATGGGACCCTACACCAATAGAGAATGTCACATCAGACTAGACACCTACTAAAAGAAAGAAAGCTCTTTTCTCTGGGTCTTAGCACCCAGTACACTGAGAGTAAAGTGGACTGAGCTCTTTAGAGTAAAGGTTCTATGTAAGTAACAGGGCAATCATGCTTTTGCCTTGATACAAAACTCATTCCCCTCATGGCATTGGGGACAGTGCAATGATCTCAGTTATGGTCAGCTTGAATTTTCTTCATTTGTAGCTTCAAATTCAATTCCATTCTGGGGTGAACATGAAATCAGTTAATATATGGTGATCTTACTTACCCAGGTTTTTTAAATGCCATAATCTTGTAAGACAAAACCCTCTTGTGTGATTTGACATTCTACTGAACTTGGGAGGGAGAAGAGAGAGTTCTTCTATGCTTGCTCCTAGAGAGCACTTTAAAATGTGGAATCTGTGTGTGCTCAGGCATGCACAAAAACACCTGGTGTTCACAAATCAAATAAGAGATACCTGGGTTATTTGCTTGTTCAATAACTCAGCTTACCCATGAATGACGTGTCTCAAGGTTCCTCAGAAGCGCTCAGGTGACATATAGCTAATACCTACACCAAAGTCAGGTTTTCCTGGGCTGTGGAGACTCGAAGGCAGGCAGCTTAGGGCACCTTATGGTAACCCTGAAGTGGGGACTTGAAGCTGTCTCAAGACAGGGCTCAAGAGTGAAATAAACCCTTGGAAATGGGGACAGGGATTCTAAGAAGACAGCAAGCAATGAGGCAAAGACCATGAGAGGTGAAACTGTCCAAGGCAGGATGGTGGTGAGTTGGGCACTGCCACAGTGTCCTGCCCGCTCACAGGTTCATGACACAAAGCGATTTCTTAGACTACGAGGACTTCTGAAATAGAAGAGTTCGTTTTAGGGTGTGCTGGGTTTTTTTCTTCTTATCTCCAAATCATTTAAATTCAGTTTTCTTAATTAAATAAAACAGAAAGATGGGATAAGATTGGACACTAATAAAATCTGAATTGTCTAAAGCAGAAGATGATTCCAGCAAGTGTATCAATGAGATGGAATCAATTCTGACAAAATTATATTAATTATCAAATGGATGATTGATTACTCACTGAATGTGTGCTATAACCCAACACACTCAGGATGTAAACAATAGGAACCAACAGCTTCCAGGCAAAGCCAGAACTACATTTGTCTTTCTTATGGTAGAAAAAAACGTAAGAGTTCCATGAGTTTCAATAGAGTGCGTGGGAAGTTTCACAGGGCATAACTTTGTATAAGTAGATAGCAGTGTGTCAGACAGAGCATTCAAAATTCATTGCATGATCATAATTCCCCAGAAAATGCCACCCAAATGGAGTGACTCTTTGGAGTACAGTCTCATGGATCGGGCCAATCTTCCTACCCCAAACATGCTCACAAGTTTAACCACTGACATCTCTACTAAACACAACATACCTATACCTTACCTTGGAAGGGTCAAGCCACGATAAACAGCTCTAACTATGGCTGACTTAATCAGCCCCATGACGCCCCTGACAACCGGGAAAGATGAGGAAGAAAAAAGTCAATAGAGGTAAATGAAAAATCTAACCACCACGAAATTGCTGTGTCTCATCCAATTGAGTAATCTGGGGTCCTGGGAGAGACAGACTTCAGGATGTTTTCTTGTTTGTTAGAATAGCAAGAGCTCGAATCATGGAAAGAAACTCTTCTGGCTGCAGACTTGGTGAACTCAGAGCTAAGGGTAAGGAGAAAAATTGGTCACAGCCTTGGGAGTTCCGGGTGGACCAAGCTCCTGACTGCACTATTTCCAGATGGATGTCACCATGCACTGAAGTTTCATGTGTGGAGCTGACACATGACAAGTGGAGTCAGTGAAGAGGCTTAGTAAGTACAGCCAGCACCCTGTAGGGCCACAGCTCTGGAGAATGCTGAAAACATCCAGCCCACATGAAGTATACTGACGATGTCTAAGAAGGAACTCTAACTGGATAGAACATTTCAAAAGTGGAATAAACACACATGCACACACGCATGTGCATCTACATACACATATGTGCACACATACCATACACATACCACAAGCATTTTAATTAAAAAATAACACACAAGGAGGACAAGTCTCGAGGGCAGCATTAATCTCTGCCCTTCGGATTCATTCGTACATGTGTATACCAGGCACACAAAAATATATGCGTGCAAACCTGCACAGAAAGAATTAAAATTGCTTAGAGTTGAGTTAATAAAAGGCATACAGAAAACCAACCAAATGAGCACTATAAAAAAATAGAACTAAAACTAGATCAATCAAAAGTAAAAGTAACCAAAACATAGCGTGTGGCTTCAGTCACCTTGACACTGAATGATGATTGAATGGGAAGTATAATGCCATCTTGGGAAGGCTGAACAACAGAAAAATCGTGTGAGTTGAATGGATAGAATGTAGTGTTTGTGATAGGCAGATGATAAAGTAAAATTAAACCATCACCCTCTGTAGTGGTAAAAATTAGCAAATGGTTTACTTAAAATATATATATATATATATATATACATATATATGGTGTGGAATGGAGAGATGGCTCAGCAGCTAAGAGCATTGGCTGCTCTTTGAGAGGATCTATGGTCTACTCCCAGGACCCACAGGGTAGCTTACAACCACCTGTAACTCCACTCCCAGGGGATATGACACTCTTTGGCATCCGTGGGTACCAAGCACTCTTGTGGTATACAGATATACATTCAAACACCCAGAAACATAAAATAAATTTTAATCATATATAAAATATTTACTAAAATGGGGTGAGCATAACGAAACAAATAGGTAAAAGAGGAAACATTGCAACTCTTAAATAGAAATAGTCAGACGAAGAGGCCATCAGAGGCCACGTGAGCCATGCCAATGTGGGCTCAAGAACACATGCACTGAGCTGAGGGCGCTATCCCTTGTGCAGATCTCTCTGTGACTTTGAATTCTAATGAGCTGTGATTTGTTACTGCTGCAGTTCTCAGTCACATGGGATTCCGCACAGGTGAAACCAGCCATCAGATAATTCGCTACTGTGTCAATTGTTTTCGGTTTTGTTGACATTTTCAAAATAAGGGTTTTTAACAGAATTGGCTGTATCTATCTTCATTCATCTCACTGTGATAAAAAGAAAAGAAAACCAACTTTGGGGTAGAAAGGGTTTATTTGGCTTAAAATTTCAGGTCTCAGACATCATAAGGAACATCAAGGCAAGGACTCAAAGAAGGAAGGCACCTGAAGGCGGGACCTCTCGCTGCTCCACCCAGCATCACCACCTCTGACTGAGGAACTCGCCTCACACCAAGAAGTCTGTCAGGAATCGTGGTGGATGCTGCTTCCTCGCTGTCTTGAGGGTTTATGCTTTGCCAGCTTCTCACACAGTTCAGAGTGACCTGCTTCAGGAATAGTACCACCCAGTGAGCCACACCCTTCTACAAGAATTACTAATCGAGACAATGCTTCACAGAGATGCCCACAGGACAAAATGATCTGAACAATCCCTCAACTGAGTCTCTCTTCTGAAGATAATTCTAGGTTGTGTGAGAGTTAACTGGGACAGACTGTAGTCATAAGATCATGATTCATATGATTTCACACCACTGGCATTTAATTTTATATATACGAGGAACCTATAAAACAGGTGCCATTTTGTCAGCCTCTGCTCCACCTGTAAGGTGTACCTAGGGCATCCTGGGGACTTTGTGCTGTCAGTCACCTGAAGGGCTTGTCGGGCTAGACTGCAACATAGGTCTTGTTCCTCTAATACCTCGTGCCTTCTCCTCCATCCATTTCCTACAGCCACCATTTAAGCTTACTTCTAATTTTAATTGTTCTTTAACCCTACATGCACACATACAATAATTGAAGTAGATAAAGGTTCCCTCCTTTATAAACAGAATCAAAGTCTGCAGTTTGTACTACAACCTTATAAATGCCCAGTTCCTGCAGAGTATCCATGTATGAAACTATCAATGAATGGAAAGTACACACACACATTCCATCCCCACCTCGCAACTATCACATTCCTAGTGGCCACATTTCATCTGCCTATCATAGCCATATTTACATATTTGAGACTATATCTTTTGCACATTCCATTTTATATACCAATGAATATATTTAAATTTGCTCCCCTTTGTCATAATTCTACATGTCATTGATGATTTTTCAATGCTAACCAGAGAAAAGATAACAAAGGAGTGTTAGTGTGGTGTGTGTGTGTGTGTGTGTGTGTGTGTGTGTGTGTGTGTGCGTGCGCATTCATGTGTACAACAATACTTACAGAAATGTAGGTTATGAATAAAAGAGAGGATACAGGCAGATTTGGATCCACATACACTGCACTTCCATAACGAGTTCTCAAATAAATATTCAAAGTGGGTAAAAGAGGATTAGACAAAGGTTAAGCAAAAAAATGGCACTGCTGGTATGCTGTTAACATCTGTCTTCTTTAAGATAGGCACAAGTGTTTCTGCTTCTGATAATCAGATCACATAAGAAGGGATGGTGCTGTGGCAGGAATGTATACCACAGAACAGAAAGTCACCATGTATAGGACAAATACACTGTGCTTTTCTTCCTGTCCTGTACCACCCATAACCACAAACAACAAACAGCAATGCTGTTACTCACCAATGTCACCTGATCACCCAGCAGCTCAACATTGGCACACTGGACTGTTCCCAGAGCTGAGGGAAAGAACAAAAGACTGGTTAATAAGAAACAGATTGTTTTGGTGAGTCACCAAGCAAAAGTGGACATGACAGAGGAGCTCAGCTCCTCCCCCCTCCTCTATATTAGAAAACTGAAGGCAAGTCTGAGTTTCTCAGTCTTCATTGGGAGGAAGGGTGAAGTGTGGACAATCTGAGAGGAAGAACAGAGTACTTCAAGCCCAAGCCATAAACAAAACACTGAGCTTGGCATTATTCTTCATAAAGGCACAGGGACCTAGATATCAGTCCAAATTCATGGCATGACACATGAGTGGCTTGATTTATTGGCCATTATTCACCCAAAGATGTCTACAGTATTCCAAATTTGGAGCTCAGTAGCACTCGTGTCTGTCTGTTGCACTTGATGCTAAGAGGAGAGCCAATGGCAGGGAGACTCCTGTCCCTGGACCATCCATCCAACTGATCCAAAGCACAGAGTCAAACTTGTCACCCGAACCTTTTGTTTACTTTCATCAAAATACTTTTATACCAGGCAAAGTCCATTATTATTCATAATACTCTTCTGATTTTTTTCTTTTAATTGTATATGTATATAATATGCCTTTGCAAGACATGTGTGCAGTCCTTACCAGGGCCAGAAGAGGGCACTAGATCTCCTGAGTCTGAAGTTACACCAAGTTGTGACCCACCTATGGGTTCTAGGGGCTGAATCCTGATCCTCTGGAAAAGTAGTAAGTGCTCTTAACCACTGAGACATCTCTCCAGCCCACACCCTTTCTATTTTCCTGAGAATGAATACTCATGCTGATTCATGGACTTAGGGATAAAACTATATGAGACAGCCTGAGAAGAAGAGGGGACTGTAATGGGGTTGTACTGTGAGAGCCAGGGAGTGACACAGGCAGCCAGGGAGAATGGAGAAGAGCTCATGAATGGTTTAAATGGAAGATAAGACATTGTAGAGATAGAAAATGAATTTCTAACCAAGTTTGCCTTTTGGGTGTCTAACATTCTACTCTTTCCCCATATCCCCATGAATGAGTTCACCTGACTCATTCATTCGTGTGTAGTGCAGTTGTATCGGTTCACAAATACCATGTCCCATATAGGGGAGTTCACTCTTGGCCTTGGTCACCTGGACAAGACTCACAGTACACTGAAATAACTCTGGCCTTGAGATTTTTCTCTCAGCTTGTGCTGTAGGCAAGCTGAGACAACCATGGGATAAGCATCCCCAACGACCCATCACTAGAGCAGCCAAATGGATGGACTTCTGCTTCTACAAAAGGTGTTGTGGCATTGGCCAAGAGTTCCCACACCATAGCACAACCCACTAGATATACCTGTTAAGACTAGCCTGTCACCAGATGGTCAGAGATCCTACACACCTGTGCTGATATATACACTGTCCACTGTACTGAGTAGTCCCCTGAGTCATTCGAATGACTTAGTCCCACTGTCCACTCTTGGTACCAAGGAAGCAGAAGCAAGATGGCTGCTCATTGATTTGTTGTTGCCTTTGTGGTTTGGTCACCCCTTGTGGTCATCTGGAGTATGAAATAACAATGTTTTTCTACCGGTGATGCTACAGTAAATACCATATTTTGTCAGACCAAGAATCTAGTTCCACTCACCAGAGGGTCCTACACTCCAATGTAACACATAGATTATTCTGTGAGGACAAAACGGTGCCCTAAACAATTCTCTCATTTCAGGATTCAGTTTCAATGACAACTAAGGGGTTATACTGAAACCTTACCCTTGGCAAATAAAATTTCATGGAGTATACTGGAAGAATGAATAGCTATGAAAACAGAAATTAGAATAGTCTTTTGCCTCACCTCACCTGAAAACATCACTCACGCTGCTACTCATACTAGGGGACCCTGAGGGGGGAAAAACTATTATGATGCAAGGCCAAAAGATGCCTAAAATACAAAGAAATGAAAAACCAAAATTTCTCATGGTCTCTCAAGTAAGAGAGAATAAAAACAATCAGAATATAAGCCATTCTCTCGCAAGAAAATCCAGCCACTATGATATGACTATTACCGTAAGATGTTCTCAAGGAAGAGACCAGCAAGCTGTAGAAATTGTGCCCATCTTTCAAGCAAAGCCCTGCTACCTACCCCCACTGTTGCAGGCAGCAAGCCACAGTCCTGTGGCCAAAGGTTCTTTCTGAACCTCTCTCTCTACCCCAGGGACCAAGAAGTTGGAGCAGCATCTGTGACGAAGATCTGTTACCTTACTGCCTTGCAGGCACGATTCCTAGGTCCTGCTTTGAGAGGACATAATGAGCATGGCTGAGACCTCTCTGTTCCTAAGGGAAGAACAGAGGCTTTGCCCCAGTGAAAGTGCAATGGGAAAGAAAACTATCTCCTTAGGGTAAAAGAGCCTAAATCACCATCTAAGCAGACTCTCCTGGTAGAAAAGTCCTGTGAATCCAATGGACTGGATCTCTACACTATACAAGATAAGGAAGAATAGAAGTTGTAACTAACCAGGCATCCTTGCTATGTCCCCCTCCCATCATCTGTCTGGATTTGTAGGATGTGGGTGTTTCTGGGATTTCAGTGTGACAGTTAGCATGTCTCGAGGTTGGTTTTCTGGACGGCAAATGCACAATGGATCATCAAATCAGATTCTGGTGCCCTCCCTCTCTCTAATAGGAAGGCAACACAATTTCAGAGGTGGAGATGACTTCCTCGTTGATGCCTTACAGATGGCAGGAGTGTTGGCCAGTGCTCTCAGGACAATGGCTGTGTGAGCAAACTGAAGGCTGAAAAGGAATGGAGGATTACAGAGGATTATTACCAGGCGAATTAGGCTGCCAGTCAAAGGCACAGGCGGTGCAGCGCCTCCTCCGTTATCTTGAACATTCCTGAGGTTTTGTTCTGGATAAAATGTGTATAAGTGTGTGTGGAGGTCTGCTACTTTTTTCTCTTTTGTTTATCTCTTTATGTGTTTGAAATTGTAGTGTCACGTAAAAACCATGGCACCACAGCTCTCCCTCTCCTCCAGTTCTTGGTAAAGTGTAATCTACTTACTATTTTCTATGAATTTACCCCCCTGTATTGGATGGCTAATGCTATGTGTCACTTTGGTTGGGTCACAGTTCCCAGGTTCCATTCAAACATTCTTCTGTATATTTCTGTGAAGATATCATTCTAAAGTACTTGTGTTTATTCTTTGACAATTCCCTGCATGTATGTAATATGTTTTAGCAATAGTCATTGTCATTAATCTCTCAAACCCCCTTTTCTACACCCTGTCTCCTCCTATTTTTATGTCTGTCTCTGTGATCACAGAGTTTCATTGGGGTTGCTTGCATGCACATGAGTGGGTAGTTATGTACTGAAGCGAGGGCAACACCACAAAGATGATACCAACCTCCCCAGTATCATTGGCTGCCAATAGCCCCCTCAGCTAGACCTCCTGGGCTCCCTCTCCTACTGCTGACAAGCTCAATGTCCATGCTGTGTGTGTGTGTGTGTGTGTGTGTGTGTGTGTGTGTGTAAGAATTTCACAGTCCCTTTTTACATTTGTCTGTCTTGACATTTGACCCCAGAACGTCAAGCTCCAGTATATAGCTGAGCACACATTCTAGAGACGATATTCAGTAACATAGTTTTAAATATATCTGTCTCAGGCAATGAGACCATACAAGCTCTAGACTACAGTAAGCAATGGCTCCTAATAGGTATTAATGGGTTCAGACTATATCCTGACACTTACCCCCCAAACATCCTCTGGTAGGGCAGGTTATACATCACCTAAGACAGAAGAAGCTAAAGGGTTGCCTCAGTGATGCCTGCTGGTACCTTCAGTTCCCTCATCCAGCTATACCCAGCGGAAACACCTGAAGTTAGGTCCTTTGTTGACTTTGTCCCACCACCCAGATTCTGTGTTCTATGTCAGCCAAGTGTGTTGGGACACAAATGTAGTGAATTTTGGCCCAGCTTGTCAGTGTGAATCCTACAGGAAGACAGTGGGGCATGCTAGCATCAAAGTTCAAGCTCAAATAAGAGTTTGTAGGAAACAAGAAGTAAGTTCTTTTGGGGAGGAAGGCACCCATGCATGTCCTTGAGGAGTATGTGATCCAAAGACCCCACCAGTTGACACAGTCCCAAAAGGAGGCAAAGCAGCCATGACCTGCCTCTGCCTTCCCTGTGTTGGGTGGGGAGGGCACTGCTGGGTGCATATTTTACAATTGGTGCTTAGTCCTACGTATCTCAACTATGCCTCACCTCCTGTGTGAACAGCACATTCTGATCCATCACATAATCCCCTGGGCTTCAGAGATGGGAGAATTCCAATGCTGATATCCCTGGTCTTACTGTGCTGTGTGCATATAACCCTGTCACCATGGTTGATGGAGTCTTGCTCCCCGGCTCCCCAGTGGAGCTGCCTTTAGATGATTCGTGAGCTAAATCAGCCATCTTGTTTGGAACTTCTTCAGATCCTGGAACGCTGGGCTTCTACCTTGACTTTTGGCAAACAAAGGGAGCAAGGATTCTCCCCCAAAGCATAAGATCTGGCTTTAACTCCATCAAGCCTTGAGTGAACTCACAATGAAATCCCCAGATAGAGATAGTGGTGGGAGTGTCTGAGTGACCTTCATCTCTGTGATGCTGAGAACTTTAAGAAAGATGAGGAGAGAGAAATGGAGAAGAAGGCTGAGCAGTGAGAGGGGACAAAAGTGGGGACAGGTCCAGAGAGGTGGCTCTATATTTCCCCAATCTTTGTTTTTAATTTTTAAATTCTTTGTGTGCTTATATGTGTGTGAGCACACCGTCCTGTGGAGAACTACAAGCATCAGCCAACACCTTCCATCTTGTTTGAGACAAGATCCCTTGTCTACTGCTACACACACCAAGTTAACGGTCCTGCCAGCCTCTGAGGCTTCCCATCTCTCTCTGCCTCCCATCTCATTGTGAGAATACTGGGCTACAATATGTGCACCACCTAATCTGGTTTTACATGAGATCTAAGGGATCTAGGGGTTCAACCTGAGGTTCTGCGTGGCAAACACATTACCCCACTGAGCCTTCACCTCCCCAACCCATCCTCTTCTGCAATCTACTTCTGTGACAAGAAGTAGGAGGAACCGAGGTATCTGTGCAGGCTGGCACATCACTAAGAAGCACACATCTAATCTTCATAGCTCTATATTTATGATGTGAGCATAAGTTTGTGGGGATAGGAGTGAACAGGTTTCTCTATACCAACAGCTAAAACAGATGGCGGTGGAACCAATTTATTTAGAATAAATTACTGATCCAATAAGTGGAATAATTTACACATCATTTTTTTTTTGGTGAATCTCCCAGCTAAATCAGCTAGTCTTCAATAACATTACTTGGGTAATGACTCTCATTAGAGAATATAACTTGTTGGGTACCATGAGGTAAACAAATTTGTGAATGCAGCTGAGCAATGATTTTGGCGTGTAGATGACGACATGGGACTCCTTGTACAATAAAATTGCCATAAAGTTGCCGTGCTTTACAAATGAAAAACGTAGCTTGTTCTCCTCATTTATCACACACATCCCAGAGCCTGGTGTAGTTGTATTTACACTGAAAAGGGAAAGATCAAACCAATTAAATTTGTCTTATTCTAATGTAGAGCTCACCCACACAAAACATACTTGGTCCCATCAAACATTCTCTTTGTAGGAGACCCTCAAGTCGCCAGTCTACAACTTTTCTCTAAGCTTCATGCTTCAGGGTTCATGCTTTTATTGGATGTTTTCCTTTCTTTCTTTTTATATAAAGGACAGTATTTAATTGAGTTTGGCTTACAGGTTCAAAGGTTCAGTCCATTATCTTCATGAAAGGAAGCAGGGTCACATCCAGCATGGCATTGCACTGAAGGAGCTGAGAGTTCATCTCGTTCTGAATGCAAAGAGGAGAAGGCAGTCTTATGGACATCTAGGAGGAGGGTCTCAAAGCCCAACCCCACAGTGACACACGTCCAACAAGGCCACACCTGCTCTAAGCCACACCACCTAATAGTGCCATTTCCTGGGACAAGCATATTCAAAACACCATAATACACTCCCTGGCCCCCAGAGGCTTGTTCAAACACCAGTCTATTGTGGCTATACATATCCATAGAATAATGCAAAATACACTTAGTCCAACTTCAAAAGTCCTGTAGTCTATAACCATCTCCACAATGTTAAAAGTCCAATGTTCAAAGTCTCTTTTGAGATTCATGAAAGCACTTAACTGTCACCCCATATAAATCATTTCCAAAAGGAAATCATACAGATCTAACATCACAAGATATATACTACCAATCCAAAATGTCAGAGTTAGAAAATACTGGACCTAAGCAAGATCAAATAAACCAGTTTCACAAACTGCAACTCTGATTCTCCATGTCTGAAGTGACTCCTTTCAGCACGGATAGGAATAATACATTTCTTTTCTTGGTTGTAGTATCTGTTAGAGCATTCCTCAGCAGATATCCCATGGCTCTGGCATCTCCACTTGCAGTATCCAAGTATATTAGCCATGGTTCTCTATTGTCACAGTAGTTATAGAATGTCTATAATGAGGGAATTTGTTTTTATGACTTAGAGTCTGTAGTCCAACAAACCCAACAATGGGCATCTGTGAATGGGAAGTCCAAAAACCTAGAAGTTGCTCAGTCCCACAAGGATAGTTGCTTCTCTGGTCTTCTGTATGAGCTAGAACCCTGAAGTAGTAGGTTCTAACACATATGCTGGCAAGTTAGTACAAGCAGGTGAAGAAGAGTGAGTCTTCCTTCTTCCAATGTCCTTATGTAGGCTTTCAGTAGAAGGTATACCCAGAATACAGGTTTGTACCACCACACCTGGATCTGGAACTTTCTTTGTCCCATGCTGACTTTGAACTCAGATATGCTTTCCTCAGACTCCTGTGATTAAAGCCATGTACTACCTTGTCTGGGCCTAAGCTTTTCATAGCCAATCTGCCTCAATATCTCCATGACAAAATCCAGAGTAGAAGCCTATGTCTTCCCAATCCTCTCACTCTGGTTCACAGGTGTGTCTTCTGTTTCTGGCTTGTAATTCATTCCAGAAAGAGTCAAGGTGACAACCAGGAATAGCCATCACATTGAGTCAACTTCAACCTTACAGCTTCCTGGTCCAATGTCTGAGATCCACACATGTTCTTCTGGCCTCCTCCAAAGGGCATGGGTTATTTCTCCAGCTCTGCCCGGTTGTCTCCACTCCATTTATGATGTTCATGAAAGTCATCCCGTAATACTGACATCGCTAATATGCTTGGGTCTTCTGTTGCAACATGGCTTCACTGATCACCCATTGGATGTTTTTCTGTCTGCACTTGCATCAATGCCATCATCCAACCCTAGGCCTTTAAGAATCATCCATTCATGTATTATGTCCAAATCAGCATCTCAGCCTAGAGACCTTCCTCAGGTTCCAGATTCCTGTGTTCAGTTGCTTCCTGGAGATTTCTGATTATCTACCAAAGACCTCATCTCAAAAACTCTTTCAGTGATGTTCCACTCGTCCTGAACATGGTGGCAGCTGTAGTTTTAGTTCTTGGAGTAACTCCTCGAAGGTCTTTATCTACCCAGCCTTTTCATCCATTCTAGAAGCAAGCTTACTGGTTCTTTTATCAAACACTCAGAACCTTACTTCTCCCCAGCCCCATCATCCCTGCTCCACTAGCCATCATCTCTTCCCTAGATCACTGTCTTTATTTCACAACACGACTATCTGTTCCTCCCTCGCATACATGGTTCTCCACATTGCCACCTCATGACACAACTGCTCACAGTGGCCATCGCCAACATCTGCCGTGCTCTTCTAGATAAGTTCAAAAAGACATTTTTACCTCCAAATCTTTAGTTAGAGTCCTGGAACCCTAGCACCACCAATATTCTTATACACTGTATTCCAAGCTATATCCACTCCCTTCTCCCCTTACTGAAACCCAAATGCCTTGGAGGAGTTACTCCAAGAGCTAAAGCTCTTTCCCTCAGTCATTCTATGCAATTCACTTTGGATTATGATCATTGTTTATTACCTGTCTCCCATGCAGAAAGCCACTTCCAGGAATCTGGCTGCTTTATTCATTGGTTTGGAATAGAATAACTGACAGACAGTAAGGACCCATCGTTGGTTTGCTAATGTAAAGGAGGAAGACAGGGAAATATATAGATATGACAGGACCTCGGCATGGTGACACTACACACATGAAGATGTTGACATCACTTAAAGAAACACAGCTCCAGTTGAAACTGAGAACAATGAGAAAGGAGAGGCATGGACAAGCTGAGGCCAACAGCATGGTGCTAAGGGTGGACACTGTTAAGAAGCCTTCAGCCTTATCAATGAGCTTTTATATGTGGCTTCATAACGTTCAATAAGGCCAGAAAAGAAGCCTTTGATTTCCTTTCATAGGCCCATCTATTTTACCCTTGTCTACCAGAACATGCTGTTTCACACAGGTTTAATAACTGAAAATTTACCTTCACTAGAATCAACTCTGAGGAATACCAAGTGACCTCGATTTTTGTTTTCTGTCAAGTGTATGGGGGCGTTGCTTATGGTTGTATCAAGCCATAGTGGCCATGATATCTTTTTTAAAACAGAGTTACTCAGAATCAGAGCCTATGTAACAATGGCACCTCTCTTTACTTGGGAAATTGACATTAAATGCCTATATTCACTCCAGTGGTTTGCTAAGGAAGGCAAGAGAACTACATTCTCTGTTTGTGGTGGATGAGTCATCTCAGAAGAATAAAATCTCAGCATGAGCATATTAGGGGAAATAATCAGAGGCAACATTCTGAATTTCAATTGCTCTCACTATGGGTGACTCAGCAACTCAGCTAAGAAAGTTTTCTGCGAAGAGGGGGGAAAAAAAAGAGTACAGAATTTCTAAATCGCAGTTTTATTGCAAACATTCAAAATAACACTTTTGGGTACGTGTTGTTGTCGATGCTGCTATTTTGCAAAGACAACCCAAAAGCTGAGCTGAGGGGATGGCTCTTTGTGTGACGTTTTTGGTTCATAAGCATGAGTACTGGGGTTTCGATCCACAGAACCCACCCGAAAGATGTGTGTCACAGACTGTGTTTGTAACTGCACTGCCAAAGGCAGACAGACACGCAGAAGTACCACTTCAAGCTATACCACAGCCCAGTGCTCCCTCACTGGTCAGTCCAGCCAAGACAGCAGCTCCAGATTCAGTAGCAGATCCTGCCTCAAAAAACTTAAGGAGCATGGTTGAAGATGACACCCAAAGTCAACCGTGGGCCTCTGCACATGCGCACACAGGCAAGTGCACACACACACCACAAGAATGGCACCAAAGGGACTCTTTGATTATTCATCAAAGGTGTCATGCTGAACAATTAATTGAACCCTTGACCAGTCACATAGCTCTGAAGTGGCAGATGAAGGATCATACACTGTCTGGCTCCCCTGCTCTTCCTCTGTTATAGACGTGGTCACTTTTTTCAAGAGAAGACTTGAATTCATATCTATCTTTATATTCTATGCGTATTGAGGTGTGTGATGTGATTTAAAAGATTTTTGAGGGGTGACATAAAATGCTATCTGCATTGATCAAAAACTATTATATTCTTCTAAAATTTATCTTGGGTAAATGGAAGAGGAGCACAATCGTCCTTTGGTGGATGTCTTTATTTCAGTTTTATAGGCTTTGTTGAATGGAGTCTGTATTTGATCATCCCATAATGGCCTCTCCTGAGATCCCAGCATCTTGAACGTGAAATTTAAGGACCTTTTCAAACATAACTCATTCTTGTCCTGTACTCCAGGCTAGTGTTTCTGAAAATATATCCCAAGAACCAAGGTTCTCCTTCTAGACTACATCTTTGAATTCAAATAAGCGTGGGGAAGGCTATATGCAACATCGTTCCTGTTGAGAATGGATAATCTACCCCAGTGTATGAGAGTTCTGGTTGGTGCTCTGGTTTGAAGATTAGGAGAAGCACCTAATAGATTTTGAAATGTTTCCAAATTTATTAGATCAGTTAATAATCCTATCAGGCACACTGGGGAAAATTGCTCTCAAGATGGTGTTTATGATCTTTCTCTGGAAATGCAAATATGCTAAGTGGGGGGAGGAGAGGCACTGTATTTATAACACAGCAGGGAAATGCTGGCAAGGTTAGAAGGGTTTCAGCCAAGGGAAAAAGCAAAGGTGAGCATGGATCATGTTTGTGGTAAAGTGGCCTTACCCAGTGGCCCAGCGTCTAGATAGAGCCTGGCCATGCTGATCATCCAGAGGCTATGAAACAAATCCTTGAACCTCTCTGGAGATTCAGTCTAGCAAGATTGGGCAGAATATGGAAGTTCACATTTGATGGTGGAGGTGGTGGTGGTGGTGGTGGTGGTGGTGGTGGTGGTGGTGGTGATGATGATGATGATGATGATGATGATGATGATGATGATGATGATTACTACTACTACTACTATATAGGTGTCTGCATCTCAGTATGTGCATATGAGTACAGATGCCCCCAGAGGTCAGAAGGATCAGATCCCTCTGGAGCTGGAGTTACAGTTAGGAGTCACCTGACACAGGTGCTAGAAATAGAAATGGCATCCTCTGCAAGAGTGATGTGCATTCTTAACCACCAGACCATCTCTCAAGCCCTGAGAATCTACATTCTCAAGCTTTCAAATGATCACAATGTTGTTGTTGTTGTTGTTGATGATGATGATGATGATGGGGTGATGGTAGTGGTGGGGTTGGTGATGATGGTGGTGGTGGTAGTAGTGGTGGTGGTGGTAGCAATGATGGGGGTGGTGAAGAAGGTAGTGGCAGTCATGCAGTAATGGTAGTCATGGTGGTAGTGGTTGTCATGACAGTAATGATCTTCAGACCACACTTGGAGTATTAGAACCCTGCATTATGATCCTGCCACACACAAGTCAGCTCTGATGCCCTCAAAAGAGACAGGGTTGTCTTGCTTATCAAAGGATTAAAAATCATAAGAAGTGATTCCACCTCCCATCCTGTAGTAAAAGCCAACTTTGTAAAAACTGCTAACATTCAAATACCATGTGTGCTGTGTGTGGTGAGCTAACACTTTAACAATGCCCTCTGGAGTAAACTCTCACACATAAAGCAGGCCTGGGATCCTAATGAAGGTCCCATGAGAGAAGCAAAAACGTTCCCTCTCTGTCACAAGAGAAAACATGAAGAAGCAGAACAGACAGAAAGACAGAGTAGCTTCCAGGTATGTACAAGATAGATTCCAGTCTCATTCTTAGGAAGATATCTGGGCTTCTGGGAATAATAGCACAGGAAAAAAAATTGAAGACAATAGATGAAATTTAAAGTGGAATTTTGGATTACACAACCAGTTTCCTGGTTTTGATGGACATGGTTGGGTTCTGTAGAATGATGCTCTTGTCATTAGGATGGTCTAGATCTTTTCAGGACACAAAGTACCACTGCTCTCCTAGGGGTGAAGGGTAGAGAGTCCTCCCACTGTTCTGGTAAATCATCTGTATGTGTGAAAAAATTTTCAAAATTTAAAAGCTAACCAATATTTCCTTAGGTTCATAAAGAGAGGGTCTGTTGGAAGCACAAGCTCAAGGAAGAAAGAACTGGAGTTTTGTTGGGATTTAATAAATTAAATAATGTGAAAAGTCCAAAGAGACTATTTCGCCTAAGACAAATGCATGCTGTTATGTGCCTGATCTCCACAGGAGTTGTTCCAGTCAAACCTGAGTGAGTCAGGGCTGTGAAGGAACTCCTCTGGCTGATCCTCGCCCATACTCATTTTGATTTCAGATCATGGTAATCAGAATCAGGTCCTTAACACTCACTGCTGAGGAACTCAGAAAGACACAGAAAGTATTGTTTTTTCCACATCATTCTAACATCGCCCCCTGTCCAGGCACCAAATACACACAAAATCTGACAGCTCTAACTGCGGGTTGAACGCCCCACAGGTGGTGACACCCACATGCTCCAGGCTCTCTCTTTTCTCTCCACCTCTGCTGCATCTGGCTTGATAGGTGCCCACTTGTTGGAAATTTTTAGTTCCTTAACAAGGAGGTGGAAGCCTTGAATTCTGCATAAGAGGTGAGTAGAAATGAGAGTCTCCATTCTGGTTTGTTACTATACAGGAAATTTGCAGTTAGTTTTCTATTCTGAATTATCTAAATGTTTTAGAAAAATCTCACTGCTGGTGCTAATTCATTTCCCCACACTGGAAAAAAAATGCATAACAAAGTCTCTTCAGAGGAAGGCACATTTGCTCTGATGACATAAAACTGGCTCTATTCCCATTGAGATATTGAATGTATTTTGCTAAAAAGCATATGCCTCCTTCTTGATGTTGTTACAGATTAGCTAATGATGCCATCGGATGAATGGTAGCCTTCTCAAAGTGATTTCCCCCTGTGATACTGCATGTCATCCAGAGATCCAAAGACACAGAACCATAATGGGGTTCACGCAGGTTCAGACTTATCAGTAGCTTTGATTCAGGGTCCCTCAGGGTTCTGGTATCAACAGCCTCTGCTCAGGCTAAAGGCAGGTGATGGAGGACAGGAGCCTCCTTGGAAGCATTTGGGTGGGAATTATAGCTACCAGGGCCATATCACTAAATCATGGCACTGTCTGCTACTGGCATATCTTCTGGACAGTTACCTGAGAGTTAGTCCAGTCACTTCATTAATCTCACTCAGGCTCCTCCTCCTGATGGGCTCTAGAGTCAGTCTCCATGTTCAGCTCAGAGACCACGTGGTCCTGTCTCAAGCACATGCTACACTCTGTCACCTTGCTCCTAAATCCACAGTCCAGGTACAGAAAGCATCAATGCTCCTGACCCTTCAACTTACTGCCTTGTCCATAACTGTGTGTTCCACCCAAGACAACACCCAAGGATTTTGTCTCCAAAGATTCTCATCAACTGACTTCCCTTCTCCTATCAGACCATCCTTGTTGACATTATTCCAACATCCAGACATTGCTCACTGGACATTGGGTGAGACTCAATACTCGGGCTACAAGCACACAGTCATCCACAGGACTAACCTATCACCTTTCATGTATCTGATTCTCTCTCTCCCTCTCACCATCCCCCCCCCCACCCTCTCTCTTACTTTCACACACATTTTGTTTTCACTCTTTCTCTCCCCACATCTGACATGACATGTTTTATGAGCATTTCTAGCTGCCTACAAAAAAATAAAACCTTCTACAGAATAGGATATCCATTACTTGGCCTGTGTCTATGTTATTCCCAAGGGCACACAATAGGCACTGAACACATACCTGTTGCTATTTAATGTGACTGTTACCTATATTGGGTAATGTGTCACTTTATGGCATAGTTTGGATCTTCATGCAATTCCAATCTCTATGACTAACTCATTAATTACAGATACTCTTTATGCAAATGATGCTGGTTTTTCTAATCATCTAAAATTAAGGCTAGCCATGTCATGCCTGAATTTTAGCTTTTCCCACTAGCGATTTATTCTATAGGAATAAATGAATGGTTGTAATCAAGAGTGACTGAAAGAAGATTTTAATAAGCATCTTGGTCTTTCTCAAGAATCTAATTGCTCAGGTTAGTCTATCATCTCTGAAATCTGTAAGTAATACAAGCAACATATGGATCCCTCTAGACACTAACCCTGGGTACCCAAGAAACTGTCCAAGAATCTAGCTCCTGTCATTATCCACTTACCTATGATTGGCTTGTATGCACCATGTTTCTATAAAATATTGCTGCAATTTTTCTACTTACCTTTGCAAAACTGTAACAATTAACTTGTAAAGTTTTTATTCGAACTATTAACTTTGCAAAATCAGTATAACCTATAGAAATAGGAGATGGGAAAGAAAAGACAAGTTTCAAGTCACCTACTCACGTAACTTGGTTAGAACAAGACATGGTTGCAGCCCTTCCTTTTCCCTTACGCCTTTCTTCTGGAGGGTCTGAATGGGATTCATCAAAGAGTCTGAATAGGATACATCCCTTAGGTCCCCAGGAATACACATGACTGACTAACTCTCCTATGACCTGTGATGGTCAGAGAAGGAAGAAAGTACATGCTTAAAATGTAGCCACCAACTAGTCACTGACTTATGAATATTAACCAGCCAAGACTCAGATATTCAAAGTCAAGGAATAATACTTAGAATCTATTCATCCTCACAGGTGACAATGAGGGCTGTCTTAATATTCTATTGCTGTGAAGAAATACCATGACCATGACAACTCTTATAAAAGAAGAAATTAAATTGGGGCTTGGCTACAGTTTCAGAGGTAAACCTATGAAATGATCATTATGGTCATAATGGAAAGTATGGCAGCATACAGGCAGATACTGTGCTGGAGAGGCAGTGGAAAGTTCTATATTAGAATCCATAGACAGCAGGAGAAGAGAAAGGCACTTTCTTTTAGAAACCTCAAAGCCCACCCCCATGATATATTTCTTCCTACAAGGCTACACCTTATTCCTTTTCAAGTAGAACCACTTCTTAATCACCAAGCATTCAAACATATAAGACTGTGAGGGCCATTCTTATTCAGAGCACATAATCCACTATGGCCACCATAGGTTTATATCCCTAGCATAATGCAAAAATGCACTCAATCCAACTCTGAAAGTTGGAGTCTCAAGACTGTTTAGGAGTGCAAAGTTCAATGTCTTTGCTGCGATTCAAAGCAAACTCTTAACTGTAACCATAGTAAAATGAAAATTAAAAAAAAAACAGATCACATACATCCAACATACAACAGCACAGAATGTATATTACCATTACAAATGGGAAGAAAAGGAGCAAAGGGAGGACATACTTGAGCAAAGCAAACTCCAAACACTGCCTCTCCATGTCTGATGTCAAAGCACTCTTCAGATCTCCAACTCCTTTCAGCTTTGTTGATTGTAACACAGGTTTGAAACCACAAAGCTCACTCCCAGTGACATCCATCTTCCAAAGAGGCCACACCCACTTCAATAAGGCCATATCTTCTATTCTTACTCAAGTAGTGCTCCTCCCTGATGACTAATCATTCAAACACATAAACCAATTCTTATTCCAACCACCACAGAGTTTAGAGTCCTGGGCACAAGCACTGTCCCTTATCATGGATGGCCCTAGTGAACCAATGACAAAATGCCCATTGTCTATGATAATATATTTTAGTGAGATCCAGAAGACCATAAGGATATACTTTGCAAACCTATATTCCACTAAGTTGGGAAATCCAAGAAAAAACACATGTATTTGCAGATGCATGATATAGTAAGTATTAAGTAAGTTGTCTAAACAGATTTATAGCCAAAAATGAGGTTGAGGCAGTTATTAGCAATAAAATGTCTCTTAGCTGAGGGCCAGCAAGATGGCTTAGCAGGGGAAAGCACTGGCCATCGAGCCTGGCAGCCTGAACTCAATCCCTGAACCACTCGGCAGATGGAAAGAACTGACTCCTACAAAGCTTCCTCTTGCCGCCATGTGCATGCCATCCATGCAGCCACACATGGACAGGGAAATATGTGGGTGGGAAGAAAGCAATATAATTTAAGTATCTCAACCAAAAAAAATGGTAAAAGAAGGCTTCTAAATTATTCTTATGAAGTTACTATCCTGATACTAAAACCAGATACACACACACACACACACACACACACACACACACACCCCAAGTCTCTGAAGAGCACAGACACAAATGTTCTCACTAAGATAATTGTAAGCCAAATTTGAGATCATATCAAAAAGGATTGTGATCAAGTTGGCTCCATTACAGAGATGCAGGTGTGCTTAGGCACACACAAGTCCATCTGTGTAGTCCATCACATATGGACTTGACGACAAAAATCGGATGATAATCCCAACAGTTGCAAAAAAGAAAAAGAAAAAAAAGACCTCTTAACAAAATCCAACATCCCTCCATGAGGAAAAATTATACAGGCTAGGGACGGAGGAAGTATATTTCAGTATATACTCCAGGGCACCATCAATAATGGTAATCTTCACTCAGCAACGAACTTCTCTTTGCAACAGAGAGAGGCCACTACAAAAAAAAAATTACAACCAATCAAAATGCAAAGTTCCAGAGTCTAGTCCCACCAGTCTCCAAGGATACATCTATAAAACATACCACACCAAAGGCTCAGGGGACATTACAGAAGAGGGGATAAAAGGATTCCAAAAGCTAGAGGTGATCAGGGAGTTTTCTGTGAGATTGTGTCTCCTGAGAATTTCAGGAGCTTTACCTGTAATATCTCATAAACACAATTGGCCAAGCATGAGTTAAGTAAGGACAACAGGAACGCCAAAGTGAGCAGGGAAAAGCCCAGGAGGTCTACAATCTACACCAAGAGCTACTGAAGAAAGCACATCAGTTGGCTTGCCCAATACTAAATGGTCAACACTGAAAACATTCATACAAGTAGCACTATGTAGACTGAACAAGAATATATATGTATCTATAGAATATACATGTATATATATGAATATATGTATATACATATAAGCATGTAACAATAACTAAAATAGAGAGGCCATGAAAGCAAGGAGGGATGTGGTGGAGGGTTTGCAGAGAGAGAAAGAAAGATAAAAATGATTTAATTATAGCATGCTCTCAAAAATAAAAATGGATACAATAGAAATATGATACTAGCACCTTTAAGGATATATACCAAATAGGGCATATTCCTTTTTCCAATTCTTACTATAATATCTGGCACATGGAAGGCACTCAATACATACTTTATAAATTAACTTGAAATGTTGGAGTTTGCAGCATTGTGGAGTACCATGCATCTAAAGGCTACAGCATGTCCCGGAGCTACTGACCAGCTCTGGTGAAGCAGTGAGACAGATAGCCTTCCAGTGCAGTCTTTGGGCTGTTTGGAGAGATTAACTGAACTATTACATCAAATTTGTCAAGCAGATCAAAACCAGCTGAGCTAGAAGCTTCTGGGAGCAGATAGTCTTAATTCCACTGATGACCTGTGCAGAAACAGCCCTCCTGTGACCTGAGCTATCACTCCTGAGTCATGTATCTTTATACCCTGTCTTCTGATGCACTCCAAGCTGGTTCCTGGGAGCTGGTTTCTCTGCAGACATCTAGCTACCAAGAGGCTGAGCTGGGTGTATATTTACTGTGGCATTAGTGGCATTGAATGTAGTGTCTGGCTGCTATTCGAAGCAATCAGGTTGTTACTATCAATCCCTGAATAAACCTGTGTCAATCATTCTGAAAGTGAGACCACTGAGTCAGAGCCGCAGTTGACAAGGCTTTATGAGCATGTTCGCAATGGATTTCCGGAGTGCCAATACTGCAGTTTCTACGTGAAGGGTGGAACCAAATGAGGTCTGAAATGTGATCAGCTGAGGCAAACCTGTGAGGAAATGATCCGAATCACCAGTGCTGCAGAATTAGAAATAGAAACCTCAGGGCTGGAGAGGTAGCTCAGAGGGTCAGAGCACTTACTGCTCCTGGAAAGGAGTCAAGTTCAGATCCCGGCACTCATGTCAGACTGTCTATGACCTCCTATAACTTCAGCTCCAAGGGATCTGATGCTCTGTTCTGGCCTCAGTGGGCACCTGTGCACATGTGGCATGAACACACACACACACACACACACACACACACACACACACAGAGAGAGAGAGAGAGAGAGAGAGAGAGAGAGAGAGAGAGAAAGAAAGAGAGAGCAGGCATGTAAACACAAATCTTTGAAAATAAACAGAAAACTTTTCGTCACATGGTTCCAAATCACAAAGTTAAAAGAAACATGAACTAACAATTAAAATGTACAAATCTGATCAGCTATAGTAGGGAAAATGCACCTCTGTCATGGTTTGGGCAGATGACCTCCATACCAGGTACCCAGTAAACAGCATTGTGGGGGAAGTTTGTAATGGCTGGCTACGGAGGAGGGAGAGAGGAATGCAGCCCAGCCCTGCTTCCAACCTGACCTCCCCTTCCTGTCTGCCAAGTGTGGTATAAAGAGGTTAACCCCAGCTGCCACGGAGCCCACCGCCATGCCTTCCCACCAGGGAGGACTGTAGCCACCTGAACCATGAGCCAAGATAAAGCCCCCTCCCCCTAAGCTACTTCTGTCTGTCATTTTGTCACCATAGTGAGACAAGTAACCAAGATACAGCTCATCTATCAGAATTGCACTACAAAACTATTACCAGATAGGAACCATGAATTATACAAAAATCACTACAAGGTAATAGTGGGCTTTGATGAGGTGTAGCCTTTGTGTGCTACGTGAAGTCCGAACATCTCAGCCTCTTAAAGTTTGAAGCTCGTGTTTTACTCGTTTTCATTCCAAACAATTAGTCAAGTATTACTGTTTCTTTCTTTCTTTTTTTTTTTTTTTTGAATCTTTGTGACTGTTTTTTCCCCTTAGAGAATGGTCCCCAAGGACAATAAGCATTAAGCTCCTAAGAGATGGGGGAGGGAGGGAGTGAGGAGGGAAAGGGAGAGGAGGGAGGAGAGAAAGAGAGGAGAGAGGGGCGGGGGGAGAGGAGACACTGTGTCCAGGCTGCTCAGATGGCTTTTAGGTTATCTTCTGTCCTCCCCACACACACCACAGCATGCACATAAATACATGTGCACACGAGTGCGCGTGCGCGCACACACACACACACACACACACACACACACACACACACACCAAAATAGATAGATAGATAGATAGATGGATAGATGGATGTTTGGATGGATGTTTGGATGGATGTTTGGATGGATGTTTGGATGGATGTTTGGATGGATGGATGGATGGATGGATGGATGGATGGATAGATAGATAGATAGATAGATAGATAGATAGATAGATAGATAGATAGATAAACATGCGCACGTGTGTGTGTGTGTGTGTGTGTGTGTGTGTGTGTGTGATCTATCTATCTTGGGGGGGGGTGTGCACGCACACATCCCAAAATAGATGGATGGATGGATGAATGGATGGATGAATGGACGGACAGACGGATGGGCGGACAGATGGATGGACAGACAGACAGATGTGATTTGAGTCCATCTGAAACCCTCAAGATAGTGCGGGAGATACAGGATTAACCCTGTATTCAAAGAACATGGCACAGCAGCCTCCTCCCCACCACAGCAGGAACGTTCCATAGACATTAGGAATCTACAATCACAGACATGTGGAGGTTCTGCAGAGGTTCCCTTTTAACTGATGGAAGATAAACACAGTGTGACCACAGAGGGCCACACAGATGACAGAGCAGGTGAGAATACTTTGAGAATTTAAGTAGGGAAGGAGAGGTGGGGGCAGGGGGAATCATAGGCAAGTGGTACCTGGGAAGGTCACCCTGAGTGCAGGAGAGGGAACACACTGAGGTCCACAGGATCAGAGCAAAGCTGGGGTGGAAGGATGGCTGGCCAGAGGGAATTCTGGGAACCACAACCTGAAGCAAAAAGAGCTGAACACAGCTTCAACACAGCTTTGGCATGTAGAACAGAATGCCTGAAGAGAGACAGCAAGGCCAGGCCAAACCAAAACTATCACAAGGCTGAGATTGGAGAACGGGGTTGCTCAACTGTGCACAGCACATCTTATTTCTCTAAAGAGCTGTAGGCAAGAGGACACAGTGTTATCACATGCAAGCTTGAATGTACACACAGGGAGATCAGTAGCTTTTCTTATTTCCTCTACTGTCTGCATTTGACATATTTAAGTAAACACTATTTTTTTGGCCTCTAAACATATCCCTTAGAAAATAAAAAAGAAGCCAGGCATCATGGCGCACACCCTTAATCCCAGCACTTGGAAGGCAAAGGCAGTGGATCTCTGAGTTCTGGTTTACAAAACAACTCCAGGACAGCCAGACCTACACAGAAAAATCCTGTTCTGAAAGAATCAAAACAAGAAGAAAAAAAGGAAGACTGGAAATAAATATCATGCAGAAGACAGAAAGGTCTTCAGAGATGGAACTCCATATCACAGGTAGGGAAACCGAGGCCAGGAGAAACCAAACTATTTGCTCAGGATTAGGCCAAGCCCTGGCGAAGATGTAGCCTGGCCATGGAAAGCCATTTAACCAGACTTAGGAGTCTGCCGTATTCCATTCCACCTTGATTGTTCTCTCACAGAGACAGCTCGAAAATTATGTTTCCCTGTTTTAACTAGGACATAGTATCACCTGCAACACATGGGCTCCTACGGATGCGTTATGCATGTCTTAGTTTTAAATATAAATATGATCATTAAGATTTATACTTTATGAGCTATTTATGACTGTAGGATAAATCGCATGGTGTGGTTCTAGGACTACGGCCGTGTGTATTCTTGCTAATTACGCTGTAGAAAGTTGGAAGCGGGTTTTCTGTACATTCTTAATGTGTTTCCCAACTTCTCTTTTGCAGTACTAAATGAACCCTGGTACATTCACTTCTAATTATTCATACCCCAAAGCTATAACTAAATACATTTAAAATTAAACACAAGCCAAAGCTCGCCCTGAGAGGAAAAAAAAATTTCTAATAAAATAGCAGAGATGCACTTAAAATTTCTGAGTTAACTCAAAAGTAATTTAAAAACATTGTAAAATGGTTCACTGTTGTTTAATAAAATTTAGCTCTCTCTAGATTATATAATCAAACTCACCTTTTCATAAATACACGGCACATAAAAGTCATGAAAGTTAATTTTGAGCGTGCTCTATTGCATCAAAATTATTTAAATCATGAAACACCCTCATCAATGTGAGATCTTAACTTTTTGTAACAAATAGTACTTTGATAGTAGCAAATTTCTACTGAAGATTGTTTTACGTGTGTGTGTGTGTGTGTGTGTGTGTGTGTGTGTGTGTGTGTTTTCCATGTGTGCAGTGCCCATGGAAGCCAGAAGAGGGCGTCAGATCCCTTAGAAATGGAGTTACAAATAATTGAGTCACTTGGAGTGGGTACTAGGAACCAAACTCAGGTCTTCTGGAAGAGCAGCAAGCACTCTTAAGCCCTAAGCTACCTCTCTACCTGATATTAACGACTTTGCAATGGCTTTCTAGAGCATGGCCAAAGAGCAAATCTCCAGAAGATGAAATTCAAGTGTACTTTGGTATTCCACCCAGACCAGCACAAACTCAACATCCTTAAGAGCTTCCAAGCCAGACTGCATGAACAGGCTGACTCACTCCACACAGCTGCACATTGGGCAGCCCAGTGAGCGACTAAACAAAAAACACCCACATGATTCAGGTAGACACGTTTACATGAAAACCTTTATATCCGGTGAGGTAGCTCTCCATAGCTAAATGTTTAGACATTGCTACAATGGTGATTTAAAGCCTAGGTTTAGTGCCTATATTTCTAGGGGTCACATAGGACCTGTTTCACTTTCCAAGCCACAGTTAGGTGCTATTTAAGATTTTATACAGCAAAGGCCTTGTGTGTCCAAGCCATTGTCACACAAATAAACTAAAAGATGCAGCCGACTCATTCAGA
Organism: Rattus norvegicus; assembly: GCF_021556685.1. Lineage (NCBI taxonomy): Eukaryota > Metazoa > Chordata > Mammalia > Rodentia > Muridae > Rattus > Rattus norvegicus. The sequence continues at coordinate 79,438,598 of NC_141549.1, read as the reverse complement.
AGGAAAAGGAACACTGAACTGAAAGGTCTCTGGACGCCCACTAGGGTGATAATGTAGAAAGTTCGCTGAGCACATCTATGCTACCCCACCCCCGTTCCTATTAATCACTTTAAGTCTAAAGAAGCTGAAAAAAATCCTATAAAAGAAGCAAAAAAAAAAAAAATGTCATCAAGGCCCATTTGTGATGATTCCGAAAGAAAATGTAAGATTTCTTGCCCAACCTTTCATATTAGCCTGTTTTTCCACTTACAGCATAGGAACTCTGAGCCCATTCTAATATGCAGCCTAACTTAAGGGTTTGTAATTTGCAAGCAGTTATGCGTCTCAATTTAATACTAAATTTTTTCATTTATTGTGATAAAATTCCTAGCTGGAGAGCTAGAAGGTAAAGGCATTTTTAAAGGTACAATAAACTGTCTATTGAAGACACATGTTGTACAACATACCTTAGAGGTCTTAGAGAAGTCAATCATTTTGTATAAGTGAAACCCATTTCTCCTCCTTTCCCTTTTTCTTTCTCTTCAAAACTGACATCAAATTCCCATTTCGGAAATGAGAAGTGTGGTCATGAGGTTATGTGGTTTTGGTTTTGGTTTTACTTATTTACTTTACATGCCACTAACTGCCCCCATTTCAGTCACCCCCTACCACAATCCTTTTCCCCATCCCTCTCCTCTGAGAGGATGGCACATCAAGTCTCTGCAAAGCTAAGCACAGCCTCTCCCACTGAGGCCAGACAAGGCAGCTGTGGTGGTGTGGTCACGCTTGGGCCAGGGAATGGCAGCATTAGGAGGTATAGTCTTGTTGGAGGAAGTGTATCACTGTGGGGATGGGCTCGGAGACCTTCCTCCTAGCTGCCAGGAAACATTCTGCTCCTGACTTCCTTTAGATGAAGATATAGAGCTCTCAACTTCTCCAGCACAATGCCTGTCTGGATGCTGCCATATTTCCCACCATGGTGACACTAAACTGAACCTCAGAACCTATAAACCAGCCTTAATTAAATGCTTTTCTTTAAAAGAGTTGTCTTGGTCATGGTACCTCTTTACAGCAATGGAAACCCTAGTTAAGATAGCAGTCCAGCTAGAACAACAGAGCCCACAGACTGGCAACAGCTTTTGGGATAGCCTCTGCTCCAGTTGTTCAGGACCTACACGAAGACCAAGCTCCACATCTGCTACATGTGTTCAGGGAGGCCTTGGCCCAGCTTGTGTACGTTCTTTAGTTGGTGATTCCGTCTCTGGCTGATTAGTTGACTCTATTGGTCTTCCTGTGGAGTTTCTATCCCCTTCAGGGCCCACAATCCTGTCTCTTATTCTTCCATTAAGAGTCTCCAAGCTCTATCCACTGTTTGGCTGTGGTTGTCTACATCGTCTTAGTCAGCTGCTCAATGGAGCCTCTCAGAGGACAACACGCTCCTGTCTGCAAGTGTAACAGAATATCATTAAAAGTGTCAGAAATCGGTGCATGCCCAAGGGATGGGTCTCTAGTTAGGACAGTTACTGGTTGGCCATTCCCTCAGTCTCTGCTCCATCCCCCATCCCTGCATTTCTTGTAGACAGGGTAAATACTGAGTCAAAAGTTTTGTGGGTGGGTTGGTGTCCTTATTTCGTCACTGGAGGTCCTTCATGGTTACAGGAGGTGGCCTCTTCAGGTCCCATGTCCCCAATGCTGTAAGTCTGGGGTTTTGCTCACATGTCTGTCTATGCACCCTATGTTCCCTGGGACTGAACACACAAATGGCTGTAGCAACCACGCGGGTGCTGGTAATTCAACCAAGTCCTCTGGAACACTGCACTGCCGAGCCATCTCTCCAGCTGCACGCATGTGATCTTTTTAAGAATCTCTTAAAAGACGAAAAACCCAGCTCAGATCACAGCCTCAGATCTTCTACTGCCAACCGTCTCACTGACACACTTCACACATGAACAGCACTTGGTCCTGCCTGTAATCCTCGACTGTCTGATATGAACCAAATACTACACCTGATGAATGGAAGGAAAATTACATTTTAACTGTTTATAATGGTTTAATCACCTAAAGAAATTAGACTTCTTATATTAATGGGATGTATTAATAATCCAAACTACAGAGCATCAGTACCAAATATCAGCACGGTGAAAGAATTAATTAAGTGACTATACGACCCCATCCCAGTTCAGCATAAGATATACTTTGAATTTGTTTCCCTCTGCTTCTAAGGAAAACATCTCTACTGACATACATTTGTGCAGGAATATCTCTTTTAAACCAAAAGCCTGTTTTGTAGTCAATCACTTATCATTGTGATCCCACTGATCCAAAGAACAGGAAAGAATCCCAACTTTGGGGAACCACACCCCACCGTAGAAGCAAAAGGCTTGGTTGTTACTGAAATGAATGCTAAGAGCAGAAAGGACTTTGACTGCCCCTCACTGTCACCCGGTTGATTTTTGCATGTATGCATGTTTGTATGAGTGTTGGTGCACGTGCATGTGCATGTGCATGTGGAACCCAGAAGTTACTCCCAGGTGTCTTCCACAATCACTCTGCACCTTGTCCATTAGGCAGGATCTCTCACTTGAACCCAGGCCCTATGAACATATTACAGTCTACCCATCCAGCTTGCTCCAAGCATCCCCCTCAGTCCCAATGGGATGTCATCAAACCCCTCCCCCCAGGTCTCAGGGAATTCTGTAGAAGAAGAAACGGAAAGATTGTAAAAGTCAGAGGGCATAACTGATATCAGGGAACCAGTGTCTTCCAGACACAGCAGGACTGATACACATATGAACTTACAGACTATGGGAGCATGCACGGGGTCCACACAGGTCCAAGCCAGATGCCATCCTAGTGTGGAGAAGGGGAAGAAGTGTATGCGCTCTCTCATCTCTAACCAAGAAGCTATCTCCAACTGACAACGGCTAGCAAAGGAAAGGCCATTCTCTCCAATGGAGTCTTACGGGGTTATAAAAACCACATTCAAGAGCAGGTCCTATGTCCAGCAGCATATGGGCAACACAAAATAAACTCAATGCTATTTTGGAGATATTTGTCAGTTCAGTGGCTGTGAAGAGCAGAGCCCACTGCATGTCCTCTGCCTCTTTTCCGTTCTCCTCACCCTGAGAGGAAAACTGACTCTCTTGCCACACTGGGGCAGGCATGACCAAGACATTCAGATAACAGCACACATGAGCTAAGAGCCACACTCCCTGAAGCCAGTGCTCCCCATGCTGCCTCTGCCCATACTTTTATGTGAAAGAGAAATGACTTTGACCCCTATCGAGGTTCTGAGGTTTTTTTCCTTTGAATTCTGTCCCCGATATTACTGGGAACTGGGCCACCAGTGTGGAGTATATAGGCCTCTACCTCCACACCGTGCCCTGAGTTAGAAAAACAAATCTGGAAATTTTGTAACCCCCCCCCCAAAAAAAAAAAACTAAAGTAAAAAGAGAATGAACAAGTCTATATATGTACAAGTGAATCCTGGGGCACTGCCAAAAATCTTTAGTTGGAAACTCCACTCTGACACCTTCAGAATCCGGACGTGTTTTACAGTATTGATTTTTCTCATTTGCAGTCACAGCAGCTGCTGGTTCATAAAATTGGGATGTAACCTTTTCTTCCTGCACGTGATTTAGTCACTCGGGTGTGTTATTACTTGGCAAACAATTTGGAATACGCAGATACATCTAAACTCTTTGCTCCTTTACCCCCTACACTGATTTCAGGGGACACTTAATGTCATCTAGAATATTTTACATGGAAATGAGGAGAGGGACCAGAAAGGAGTGTCATGTAGATATGTAGTTCACTGGCTTAAAAAGCCATTTCCTTGGCAAAGGGTCACTGAGAATGTTTCCCTCAAACTATTTATGGTTGCATAACCAAACGGGGTAGAGCAGACAGACACTCTCCTTACTGACTCTAACCCAAATATTTGACTTTATTCTCACCCCCTTCCACTTAGAGTCAGGGTTCTCCAGTTTTTCACAGACTTGGACCCTGTCTGTCTTCACTCACAGTCGGTGGGAAGCCTATTAGGATGACAGAGTGTTTGGGATGTTTTTAAAAAGGGGGTGTAATACATTGAAATTTGAGTATCCTATCCAAGCCCCACCCCCAAGTTTTGATGGTGTTTGAAGATAGGTTCTTAGAAAGGCAATTAGATTGACTCAGGTCTGGAGGTTGGCCTCCTGTGACAGGATGAGCCACCTTGAAGAGGAGCTGGATGTCACTCTGCTACATGAAAACATAGCAAGTAGAATTCCATGAGACTGGCAGGAGGGAAACAAGGAAACAAGCAGTGTTCTTGAACATCTTCTGGCTTCATCCACATTCCTCTAGGAGGCTAACGGGCTCCGAGTGGCAGATCACTATCAGTGGCACACCAGTGTTCCTGGTGATGGGTCTGCTAGAGCAGGCTGGCCTGAAGTCAGCTGAGGTCCCCAGGCACTGGGCAAGAGAGCAAAAACAAGAGGTGAAGAGGCCCACTGTGCTAAGAACTGCCTCTTGGAATCAGAGAAAGGACTGAAAGAGCTGAAGGGGCTTGAGACCCCATATGAACAACAATGCCAACCAACCAGAGCTTCCAGGGACTAAGCCACTACCCAAAGACTATACATGGACTGACCCTGGACTCTGACCTCATAGGTACCAATGAATAGCCTAGTAAGAGCACCAGTGGAAGGGGAAGCCCTTGGCCCTGCCAAGACTGAACCCCCAGTGAACACGATTGCTGGGGGGAAGGGCGGTAATGGGGGGAGGATGGGGAGAGGAACACCCATATAGAAGGGGAGGGGGAGAGGAATGTTGGCCTGGAAACCAGGAAAGGGAATAACATTTGAAATGTAAATAAGAAATACCCAATTTAATAAAGATGGGGGGAAAAAGAGGAACTGCTTCTTGCCAGAAGGGAAGTCCTAACATGTCAATGGAAGAGGAGAGCAGTGCGGAGATGTGAGAGAAAGGAACCTTCATTGCTCAAACAACATCCCACGGCAAACCACCCCACTGTAAGTACTAGTATCTACCCACCACCATGGATCTTCCACTTGGGTCTTCCTGCCATGGCTGAACCAGCAGACCATCTCACCACCTGTTTAAGGTTGGATAAATTATTCACTCTTCTTGCCCCCCCCCCGTTGCTCCATATTTGAAGCAGGTGGATTAGCATTATCTCCAAAACAGTTGTGAAGTTTAAGAGGAAGAGCTGTCAAATATGCTCGTGTGCCTAACGTACAGCCAGTTCCCAGTAGATGCTTGGTTTCCCTTGTATGGTATTCACGGTGATGTGAAATATGAACAAAAGCCTGTTGGATGACTGCTGAAACCTTTGGGGGACTTTCTTGTGCAGAGCAGACCTAAGGCAAGAAGAGTCTTGTAGGCATAACCCTTTCCTGGTGAATCCTCATGAGGCAGAAGGCAGCTCCAGGAAGCATCTTTTAGGAGGAAAAAAATTAATCCCAATGCTCACCAAACCCTCATGATTTGGTCTCTTCTCAGTAAGCCTCATTTAGTGCCGTGACTAGGGGAATGACTGTAGGGAGTTTGCAAAGATAAAAGACAGGCTGATGCTTCTGAACTGATGATTTAAATTTGAAACAAGTTATTTCCCAGTGTGCAGGAGCCCTCAGTAGCCACCAGTCATGATGCAGGGATTACGATTTTGTCTATTTGAGCTTGCATTCAAATTCTGGACAGCTTGCATCTGTTCATGTGTGCAGAAGCCTTATTTCTATCTAGTCGTGAAGACTGTCTTAACTATCTATCTCACAAAACCAATAATTTTTTTAAAGGAAAAAAAAAAGCAACAACAGTATATTCAACTTTGTTTAGTAACCCTAATCAATCAATACCGGGACAATGCGGGAGCATGCTCTGACTTCCATCCTATCCTGTCTGAATTGTCACCAGGAAATCAGCTTTCATCCAGCCCACACACAACTCAAAACCTACAGCTCTTTCAGACACATCCATGGTTTGATGCATCTATCACTCACAGTCATTCCCCATGGAGATGCCACATGCCAGGTGAGAAGAGTTGGGAGGCTTAGTAATCCCTGGGATTGATGCTATGCTAAGACGCCCCCTGCAGCTGCCTCACTCTGTCCTCCATGTGAGGATGCACCAGGAAAGCTCTCAGCAGACAGGATTTTTGTTGGCACTTTGACTTGGACTACTCACCCTCCAGAATGCAACCAAGAGCATTTTGCTGCTTAGAGCTAATCAATTCCAGCAGCAGTTTCACTATAGAAGCATAAGTAGATGAAGACAATATTCACATTTTCATGAGTTCATAGTGCACACTTATATCCCAAAATATTCCCATTATACAAAATATGATGGAAACCTCAGAGAGAAGGAGGGGAGCCTTTTCTCCTGTCCTTGGCAGGATTTTTTTCTCTCTACTTGCCTGGTCTGTGTTTTTCAATTTCTTATATAATACCACTTTCTGGGGGCCTAAGGATCTTCATGGATCAGGCAAGCCTGCACAGGGGCCCTCCAGGCGGAAGGCATGACTGTGGTAGCCAGGGGTGGTTCTCGTGTATCACTATCAGCATGTTCTCAAGGCAAAGGACAAAGATTTCTGGGGGCCTCAGGGCTCCGCTGGGGTTCATCCATGACAGTCAGTCAAGGAGCAATGGCAAACCCAAGAAGCAGTACGTGGGGCACTGAACCAAAGTCACGAAGCCCTAGTTTGTTCTTCTCTTCAGAAAGAGGCTCTAGAGCCCCTTCCTTGAGAAAATCCACTTCTCAGGCCTGCAGTGATTAAATGCTCAGGAAGGGCCACCTGCCTGAACAATGGCAGAAGCCGTGATGAGACACAGGGTCTCCTGGTCGCCTTCAAACAAGGAGACGGGAAAGTTGATTTTAATGAGTAAATTAAAAGCAAAAGGGGGCTCATCAACATTACCAGAAAACCAAAAAAGGATGGCCCTAAAACTCAGTGTGGTAGTGAAATAGCTGTACACATGTCTGAGAGTAATTCATAAAAACTCATCCATTTGTCTCATATATGAAGTGGAATAAGAATAATGTCCACCTTATAAGACGAGTGTGAGAATTAAGTAACACAGTACATACAAAGCTTGGCTTGGGTCTGGCATACAGTAGGCATTCAACAAGGAATAGATAGTGTGATCTTCATTAAAATAAGGTCAATGCTTAATACAAGGACCCAGAAGAAAGACCCTGCCCCACGTGCAGTGGCACTGACTGCCACATGACATATTAATGTAGTTGCCAGCATTGGACACAGGCTGGAGATGGACAGGGCAGGAAGTGCAGACAACAGAGCTTGAAGCTTCAGCCTTCCTAGTTTTCCTGCTTTTCACTGATGGAAGGAAACAGCTGAAGGATGGGAAGGCATGTTTTTCTCTTTACTTCAGAAGATGTGGTCCATCATGGTGGTGAGGGTGTGGTCCATCCAGGGAGGCTGGTGCCCATGTTGCCCAAGATACAGCAAGCCAGGAGGAAAAGATAGCCAGTGTTCAGCTATGTTTAACTCCCCCTTCTACTCTGTACAGATGCCCAGACCAGGATGGTGCCTCTCACATTCAAAGAGGGTGTTTGCCCACTCAGGCAAGTCTCTCTGGAAACACACCCACAAATATATCTAGAGGTGTGTGATTCCAAGGGATTCTAATTCCAGTCAAGTTGTCAGTGAAGACTGGCCATCATGCCGGGTTAAACTATCCCAATTCACACCCTAGGGCATTTCTACATGCTGCTCCTTGGACCTGAGGGTGTGTTGACCCAGGGCTGACAGTAGGTGAGCACACATTTTCAACCCACGGTCTTCAGCCTTGTGCAGAACACCTGATTCTTGAGTGACAGAAGCTCATGGAAGACTCTGGAATGCAGAACTAAACAAAAACTAGTGCCCACCCCAGTTTTACCACTTTCTACAAAACTTTGAGCAAGCCCCTGAACTGTTTCTCACCTTGGGGTTCTCTCAGCTGCTCATTTGGAAGTAGCCATACAAACTCCTGTGGAGTCATTTTCCATTGGTGCTAATCAGACTCTATTTACTGTGTAGCTTAGTTCTACAGGCTTGTCCTAACTTGACAGGAGATAGCTATATTGCAGCATCTGCAGAATATTCTTACATTGTTATTCTGATATCTGAAAGAACGGATTTACATCCTTCAGTTGAGAGTACCTTCCCAATGTCACCTCACTTGGCATGACATGTACTTAAGAGATCTTCTCAGCCCCTTTCGAATTCCCTGAATGCAATATTGGGGGTTCTAATTCACTACCTTCTCTTTCACCAGATAGCCCACAAAACTTCTAGCCTTAAAGGAGCTTAGAGATTGCTAACACAGAATGCGGCTTAAATGTGTGAATTCCCTCCCTCCTCCCAATGGTGGCAGGTGAGCATGGCAGACTGGTGGCTAGCATTAGCGACAGGTTGGGAAAAGACAACACAGAAAGTCCTGGCTCTTCCAACTGAGTCCTGTTTTCTCTCTCCATCACACTAATTGTTGACTGGATAGAATCTGCAAAGGAGTATGAACCCAATGTCCAATGGTTCCTGGTACAAACTCAATCTTACATAGATTAGAAACAGTATAGAGAGCTCAGAAGAATGTGTGGGTCTGCCAGCACCATGTACCTGCTAGATAGAAGAAGGGGGGAACAATGGAAACAGAGCTTGCTGCTATTGTACAAAGTGGGCAACCACACACACACACACACACACACACACACACACACAGACAGAGCAGACAGAGAGAGAGAGAGAGAGAGAGAGAGAGAGAGAGAGAGATCAACAGCCTCACCTCTGGATCAGAGTCTTACTTACATCACAGTAGCTTACAGACTTGAACTGCACTCTGGCCAAAAACGCTATATAAAGATTAAGTGTGTGACAAAAATTTGTAGCAACATCAGCTAATTGCAAAGTTGAGGAAGAGAAAGTAATTAAAGTTAGAGATGAGCCAGCAAGTCATTCACTTAATTGTAAGCACAGAACGTTCCCCAATCTGCAATCCTCTCTTCCTTTAGAGAAAAAAAAGTGGGGATGTGGGAATATATAGATTTGAACCTGGGTTCTGTCTGTGATCACTTGGGTTGATACAGGCTGCCTACAACATCTGCCACCATGAAAGGGATTCAAAGCAGCATTGCTTAATATATTTTATGCTTGATTTCCAATTTTTTCTTCCAAAGGTAATGTAGTGCCTCTATAGAGTTTGGTTCAAAAGGGAAATACATAACTGATGCTTCACATAACAGGTAATCAATAGATAAGGGCTAATGAACCAAGGCAACAAATGCATCACACAAACATAAGGGCAAAACCCAAAATCCTTGAACAAGGAAGCAACTCACAGTGCATTTGAAAGAGAGAGAGAGGGCAGTGGCTCAAACAGCTCACAGGTTGAGCGAAAGAAGAAAACTCACAGTGGCCTCTGCATGAATGTAGGTCTAATTTGTGGTTTCTGCTTTATTTTGCTTTTGAACCACATGTTTCTAGTAGAAGAAAGAAAGAAAGAAAGAAAGAAAGAAAGAAAGAAAGAAAGAAAGAAAGAAAGAAAGAAAGAAAGGAAAAAAGGAAGGAAAGAAGGAAGGAGAGAGGAGGGAGGGAGGAAGGAAGAAAGGGAGGGAGGGAGGGAGGGAGGAAAGGAGGAAAGGAAGAAAGGAGGAAAGGAAGAAAGGAGAAAAAGAGGAAAGAAGGAAAAATCAATGCTATTTCAGCCACTCAATATATAGCTAGGCACCTCTGGCCTCTCTTCCTTACTAGGCTGGAGCTTCCTTACAGGATTTTGCTTTCCCATTTTTGAAAATCCAGGGACTCTTATGGGAAGAAGCAATGGACAGGCCTGGCTCCCAAATAGGAGGTGTGTTTGTCATGTGTCCTCTTCCCACTGATGATTCAGAAAGCTCCTTTAAAAGTCCAAAACTATGTGGATAGATTGCATTATTAATCATTCAAAAAGTCCTGACCACCCCTCCCCCAAACCTCAGCATGCGATCTTACTCAGAAATGGGCCCAATGAGATCATGCTGGAATAGAGTAGGTTCCAAACCCTGTTGTTTTAATTGTATATCCAGCAGCAACAAGAAAAGGGGGAGGCAGAGTGTTTGTCTATTAACAATAATATCTTTATAATAAACTGACCATGTAAAGACAGAGATACAAAGGAGGGGATGAGGGAGATGGCTCAGTCAGTAAAATACTTGCAGCACAAACATGAGAACCTGAGTTTGACTCTCTAGAACCCACATTAATAAACATCTGGACTCCATGGCATGCAACTGTCAACCTAGTACTGGGGAGGTACAAACAGGGAAAGTTCTGGGGACTTGCTCGGCAGCCAGTCGAGTCAAACTATAAAGCTCCCAGTTCAGTGGTAGACCATCCATGGGTGCATACACTCACTCTGTCTGTCTGTCTGTCTGTCTCTCTCTCTCTCTCTCTCTCTCTCTCTCTCACACACACACACACACACACACACAGAGAGAGAGAGAGAGAGAGAGAGAGAGAGAGAAGAAGGAGGAGGAGGAGAACAAGAACAAGAAGAACATAAAGAAGAACAAGAAGAACAAGAACAAAAACAAGAAGAAGAAAAGGAGGAATGCATGTAACAATAATGTCAATGTAACAATAATGACAAAGGCAGAATGATGTTCACACAAGGCAAGGAATGCTAAAATGGACAACACGCCACTAACAGCCAGGGGACTCCTAGGGCAGATTGTCCCTCAGAGTCCTAATAAGGAGCCAGTCCTAAGGATACCATGACCTTAGACCTCAACCTTCAGAACTGTTCGCTAACATGGGTCTGTTGATTGTTCCCTTGCTAGTCACCATTACAAAACAAGTGTGGATGGATGGATGGATGGATGGATGGATGGATGGATGGATGGATGGATGGATGGATGGATGGATGGGTGGATGGATGGATGGATGGATGATGAATGGGTGAATGAAGGTTGGATGGTGGAACTGACTACCGGAGAATCTCTGAGTGGTAAAACATCTGCCCAGGAAAAGTCCCTTTCTCCTATTGAGGGTAGACAAAAGCTTCGGTTGTATCTCTAAAGAAGTTTTTGTCCCAATAGGTCAACACAGTACAGGGCACTGGGCCTATTTCAGAGCAAAGTGTCACCGTCAGAACCCAGTTGGAGAGCAGGTTGGGCTGAGGCAAGAGGCTCCCATGTATTGCTAACATCCTTGATGCCTGAAGGCAAAGGATACAAGGAATGGGGTCTTTATCCATATGAGGCCTGGGGTCACCCTATCTTCAGACCCACACTGAAGCCTGAGTGTTTGCTCTTTGGTCTCATAAACTACACTTGGGTGTGAATATCACACCTCACAAAACAATCAGCTTGACACAAACATGTGGAGTTAAAAGAATGTGTACATGTGCTCAAATAGTGAACCCTATTTGAAAGTAAATCACATGAAAACCAAAAACAGACCTAGATGAAAGTGCACAACATTAAATCTCCAAGAAAAAATATTTTCCAAACTATATTCTGACATTTTTTTTCAATTATCCGGTCAATTTCAAATATCCGAAAGAATGACCTAAAGATTAGCATTGCTTTCAATTAGACAAATGCTCTAAATGTTTCTATTTCCTACTGACAATCATAGTGGAGAAAAATATTAGTGTGAGGAGAAGTGAGTACACCAAATTTTCCTTAATAATACATATCCTGGGGGTCAGGGTGGTGTATGTCCTTTCCAGGAAAGAGTACATCAACTTGTTATCCAATGTGGTCAGCCCTGAAAACACACACACAGTAATATTATACAGACTGAGCAGGATATATATATATATACATATATATATATATGTGTGTGTGTGTGTGTGTGTATGTACATAATACATATATGCATGTAATAATTAACCAAAAGAGAAGATGAATTTGAAAGAGAGCAAGGATGAATATAGGGGTAGCTTGGAAGGGAAAAAAGAGAGGGGAAAGTGATATAATATGAAAAATAAAACGTGTAACCACATGTACTTCTCACATCTAAAGATGACTGACAATTAATTCTTAGTCTTAGCATTATGCCACACCCACTTCGTTTCAGGTCTTGCTGAATATCTTTGGATCCTAAGAGCAAAACTCCACCAGCTCAGCTCAGACAGTGCAGATCGATCTCCTGACCTCTAACATGGGAACACAAAGAGGATGCCAGAGGATGATGGATCCTTCGAAGAAGACAGAGGTGAGATCAAACAAGGCAAAAAACACAATTTCCACTTCCAAGTATTTCCTGCCACAGACCCTCAGCCAAGCTCTGGAGTTCCCCATCCTAGACTTACATGAAGCAGGCATCTATTTCCACCATGATTCTTTGAATATCTCTGTAGAATGTGGCAATGAAATTTGCTATTCTGTGCATATGCAGAATGTTCCAGCATGCTTGGCACATCTGTGTTTCAATAATGACAGAACCATAATTGCTTGAAAATGATGGGCTCTATGTCCTCCTGACCAGAAGATCACAGGCCTGCTGAGAGAATCAAGTACCCTATGTGCTTCTTCCTCTGTGTGCACATCACCTCCAGCACAAAGTCTTCTGTTTTGATTGAAATCTTAGGTGCTGCTTTTTTCTAACTCCACAAACCAAACATAAGATTCTGCTACATAAACTAATGATGACCTTGATCAGATTGTTCAACGCAATTAAGGGTTGCAAATTTAGGCTAGATACACAAAAGATCCACATTTCAACGCAAATGTGAATTAACACAAGACGGTTTAACTGTAGATGGAAGACACATTAGAAGCTGTTAAGGAATGTTGACTTCCAAAGGTAATGGCTGCATGAAAACTAGAAATAGACCTTAAGGAGAACCAAACAACACTGGAGATGTGGGATTTCTTCCGGAGAAACAATGCCATAAAGAATAGCAATTCCTGGGTACCATTTACTGCAATTTAAACATTGTATTTTTATGTACGCCTGAGAGAGACAGAAGAGGGGAAAAGGAGAAAGAAGAAAATGGCGAGAGGGAGGGGAAGGAGAGAGAAGGGGCTATAAGACATTTGTGTGTGTGTGTGTGTGTGTGTGTGTGTGTGTGTGTGTGTGTGTGTGTACCTTTTGGAAATTAGCTTTTGCCTTCCACCTTGTTTAGAAGTACAGACTCCCTTACTCTCTTGTTTCTATCCTGCACAGCATACTCGAGGTTCGTCAGCCTGTGAGCTTTCAGATGGTTCTCCTGTCTGTGTCTCCAATATGACATTAGGGATGCTGTGATTTCTGGGTGTGCCACCACATCCAGCTTTCTACATAAGTTCCAGGGATGTAACTTATATCATATGACTTGTGAGGTAAGTGCTCTTCCCAGCTAAGCCATCTCCCGGGGCCCTCATTTAATGTGTTTGTCAGCTAAAAAATGATAGCATTGTGTATTGTTGGCTATGGTTGGTCTCGTAAATAATAATAAATAGAACACAACCAAGAAAACACGCCACACAGTTCGTCCTATTTCGTTCCACCTATTTATGCATGAAGACCAGGATTGATGGCTACCTTTGATTAAAAATACAAAAATGGATTCATAGACGCTTTAAAGTTTGCACGAACTGTCACACCTATCTCATCCACCCCCCTGGATTTCCAAGAGAATGCACTGCAACCTTGAGCATGGAAGATATTGCTTCCTGCAAAATGTGAGTGGGGAACATAAACACATGTCAACTGGCTTGTTCTGGCTGGAGCTTAAGTTCCCCCTCTCTAGTTCAGGAGCAGGTAGAGGTGGGGCAAAAAGAAACACAAATGTAATGAAGGACCTGAGTCCCTGGTTTTCCTGCTCTAACTCTGGAGCCCATGATTATTCTGCACAGACAGGCAAGGGGACATCGATACCCATAAGTGGGATGCTCATCCCTTCCTACTTCTCTCACCCAGCTCCAAACCACAGACTCCAGTGGTTCCCAGTTAGAGGCTAGATACGGAGAAGCTGGCCTCCATCAGATCACCATCCCTCTGTTTGAAATCTAGCAACCCTTTCAAGGTAAACAAAGGCAGAGGGTAAGCACTGGAGCTGTACCCACGGTTCACAAATTGAGAAAGCCCAGCTGTCTAGAGCTCCCTTATGGTTGCTACACATGCTGCACCTTGATCTCTACCTGAAAATCAGCTTTGCACCAGAATTCTGCACCTCATTATTTACTGTGCTAATCCAGAAGTACATGAAAATCCATTTCTAAATTTTTACAACCACTTCATTAAATGGCATTTCATGAACTGTAATTATGTTTGCAAAATATCCTTTCAGATTTTCATTTTATGTTTATATTTATATAACACGTTTTCTTTATTATATTCATAAATACAATTTCTAAACACGACCAAGTGTTATTTCTAGTAAGGTACTTCATTGTAGTCAGAGTCTGTAGGAATCCTACTCCTTTTCTTTTATGAGTGCAAAAATGTTCTGGAAAGAAATTCAAGAGCCTGACGAGTGGGTCCCAGCAGAGCCTGTTAGGGCCCAATGCAGTCCCCTTGACCCTGGCACTTCTGCAAAGACACACTTCCATATTCCCTGAGCACTCTTAACCTTACTCCAAAAACATAACTGTTCAAATTGCAGAGAACAACTAACCATGAGTTATCCAGCCACAACTGATGCATTTATAGATAACCACCACAATTAAGGCTTAGAGAACATGGGGGGAGAAGGAACCCAGAGATCATAAAAGCCAGAGAATCAGGATGTTTGCTGTGAGAAGGCATCTAGCATATATGACAAAGAAGCCTCAACAATATGGTTGCCTGAAGAAGGCGAGTGATGACACTACCAAACAATTTGTCAACATGGTCTGGGAAATCTCCCAAGACCTCTTTTGTTATGAACAATGAATGGCTGCAGAAAAAAGGAGACTCACTCTTGCCCAGGATGGGTTACTGATCTTGAACACGTGTCCATGAGAGGTTACTCAATCTCAACCAGTAGGCTCTAAACATCCATACATAAGATCAACACTAAAGGAGCTTGATATATGTATACAACTTATTCCTCCAGGTCAACCACAATCTTTGATTCAAGGAAAAGATTTACTTCTGTTCCTGGTATGAGATACATGTTTGCAAAGGCTCGGGCTGTCACTAAGGAGCACTGTGCCATATTTCAAAATTCTGTGACAATGTTTTCATTTGCCAGTTTTCCCTGAAAGCATAATCCAGAATTTTGATTGACTGCCTACAGATAATTACCTATATCGCCTAACACATCAAAAAATTAAAGAGATAAAATACGAGTAAATTGCAAGTTTAATTACAAGGTTTTATGACAAGGAAAAACCTTCCCTGGTGAGCATATGGCATATTGTGTTTTTCTTTCCCATGAAACCTCTTTCAGATCTTCCCAAATCTTTTCTTAATCACATTAGCATCTTCAGAGACGACAGGGATGGGCCCTGGGGTGATGGACTCTTGTACATGACATCCTTTAGCTTGTCTCTCTCTGATCTTTATATCCTCCACCCATGCAGGCGTGTTCACTCTATTATAATTTTGTTTTCATTTGTCTGATGTTGAAAACACCGGTTTTAGTATTCAATTTAAATTATAAAAGGTATTTCCAGGTTTCAAAAAAAAGGCTCTAAGTGAGAAAGAAGCCAGCAATGTGTTTTGAACCTCTGACGTCAGCTCAGAATTCAGTAGTCACTTGGTTATCTTTGATATTGAAAATTGGGCACATAGTGAAGATATCATTAGCAAGCATCTTCATCGCTTCAAAATTAAATGAGAGACAAATCATTCAGACATCACAAAACATCCAGATGCTGCATCTAAAAACTAGATTGTCACCAAAGCATTAATAGAGATAAAAAGAGCTATCCCGTCGGGTTCTTGATCAGGGTTAGTGAACCCATGACAAGTGTAGGTAGGCAGACACACGTGCATTGACATAAAGAGGCTTTGAATTATTGGCTAGGCCTCTGTGCCTTTACTATCTGAAGACCAGAAGTGTGCAAAAAGCTGGGACTTAGAGTTGAGGAAACTGAATTCAAGGGAACAGAAATCTGTGACTGGCACAGTCAAGTTTAGTGGATGCTCTTAACACTCTCTTCCTTCACCCCTAAGCTTATCCCTAAATTCTAAGTACTTTGATAGGTGTAACAGTAATAGGTGTGGTAAAGCTTCTACTTATTTCAAGCCCTGATCTACAGGAGTAGACAAAATAGAGAAGTTTGCAGTCCTTATGAGGTTCACAATTTATAGTAAGAGGGACCATGTCCTATGACAGATTGGGTAGAGAAGGAAGATGGGGAGTGAGAGGCAGAGCGGTCATGAAAGATGTCCACAGAGGGTAGCCTTTGAGCAACAATCTGAAGAGGATGACAGTGGGTGGATGTCAAAGAAGGACCAGGTAACGAATGTCCTTGGGTAGAAACCCACCTTGGTTCTGTACAGAACAATGGAGACACTGTCGTACAAGAAAATGGGCCAAGAAGAGAAAAGGAGGAGACAGAGTCAGAGACTTCGGGAAGGTTGAGTTTGCTCTGCACAGTAAGGACTCTAGCTCTCGCTGAGTCACTGGGAAACATTACAGCCCGTGAGCAGAACCTGGCATGGCCTTCAAGTGGGATAGACATGGGCAGAAGGTGCTCAGCAAAAGGCCAGTGCCACCATGTGGTAGCGAAACCACGGGGACTCATGGCCTTTCGGATGTGTGGTGGCTAAGGGAGGTAGGAGGTGAGACAGTAGGGGTAGGTGTGGCTAGAAAAGAAGGGAGTGGTATGGAGATTTGCACCCCCAATACCAGAAAGATGGTGTTTCCAGCCCGGAAGTGAAGAGGAATATCAAGGAACAGAAACTCATTGGAGTTCAGGGATTCAGGAAATCAAATTTGGGAAAATTTGGCTAAAGGTCCCCTGGGCATTTTACTAAGTAAAAGAGTCACTTAACGCCTTATTGCTCAAATGTATTATGCAAAGAAATAGAAAGAATAATGCTTAATGCTGACTTTTAAAAAGGAATTGTTTGTTTGTTTGTTTGTTTGTTTGTTTGTTTGGGTCTGGATAGAGCACTGAAACAGGATCCCAGTCTACAGTCCACTCTGGCATACAACTCACACCAATCCTCCTGTCTCGGATTTCTAAGCACTGAGACTGCAGTAGTAAACTACCACAGTAAGCTCAAAATTAACTCTTAACGGTAAAGACCGCCTTTACCTTAGAACACATGCCCAGTTTTGCATCCTCTGGAAATTTTATTCCAAGAAATCACTTTTGTAGGTACAGTCCTGAGTTTCCAAAAATTAGCAATATCACAGAGTTCTCTTTTCATGAGGTGCGTGTGACTTCAAAGGTTTACTGATATCTATTTGTGTGAGGGCATAGATGAATAGCTATCGCTCTAAAGCACATATATTGTACACTTGAGAATGAAATTATTTCGTAAAAGAAGCTGGCCCTCTCTTGCCAATCACAGCAAAACAGGGATCAGAAATGCCTTGATTTTGACATGTATTGTTTTCTTTATGAAACAGCAGTTGATCACATTCCCTTTTACCACCTGGTAAAGTTGACCTTTGAACTAGAGAATGAAACCCACACCTCTGACCTAGATGGTTCCCCCCATCAATCACCAGAAGCCAACTCAGTTAATGGCCCGTGAAACATTCTCCGAGAGTATGGGAAAGTTATGGGGCATAATCAATACTGCTCCCTCTAGTTTCCCCTTGTCCCCTTGAAGATAACATACACATTTCTTTCAATATACCAAACACTCTTCTTCCTGCAGGTGCTCAAATGACAGAAAGAGAGAATGCTTACTAGGGTGAGGTTTTATGTGGCCGTAACTAACCATTCAATCAATAAGCAGCTTTCCAATTGAGCTGCGTTTAGAAATGGCTCCTTGCACCAAGTTTTTCCCATTAAGCAGAGCATCTGCCTTAGCCTGGGATTCTATGAATTGGATATAAACCCTCAGGCAGCTTAATTTCCAAATGGAGAGTGTGCAGTAGCTGGTGTCACCAGAGGCAATCTGTAAAGCTCTGGTCCTATCAAAAAAAAAAAAAAAGAAAGAAAGAAAAAACTTGCAAAATGGCCTACTCAGAAGCTAATGTTCCCTGTAGTACAGAGAACAGAGAAAATAATGAGCCAAGGGACCCATAAAACATTTTGATAAATACTGGGTTTGCCAGGGTTAATCTCACCTGGACCAGCTTAACTTCATTATCTGTGGACAGTAACCAAATAGTGAGAAGTTACTACATCCCTCTAAGCATGACAAACTCCCTACTGGATTGCAGCAACATTCTTGCTGGCCTGATGTGGGCCTTGGCTCTTCTCAAAGACTTCTCAATGTAAGCTTCTACAACATCCTTGCTACAGATTATTTCTGGCCAAAGCCACCAGGTATGACTTAGAGTGAAATCATTCTGAACAGACTGTTACCCCACCAAAAGCAAGATGAGGAAAAAGTCTTAGTATGTGATGTTTAGTAAACATTAATGACTTGACTGGAAATATCTATATTGTGCCAGTTCCTTTCCAAGTGCCGTAATATAAATATACATATATAAAACTCACTTAAGGGAAGAAGAGTTTCTTTTGGCCAACAGTTCCAAAGAATGGTCCGTGATGGTGGAGAAGGCATGGTAGCAAAAACTTGAGGAAAAGCAAGGAGTGAATGGTGATGGCTAGCTGGCTCTCTTCTCTTTATTAAATCCAGGTGTCCATTCAGCTTAATAGTGCTATTCACACTCAGAGTGTATCTTCCTACTTCAATTAGCCTAGTTCAGAAGCTACCTCACAGACAGGCCCAGACACTTGTCTTTCAGTGATTCTCAATCTTGTCCAATGGTCACTAATATCGACAATCACATCTCCTGAAAGCTATAAACAGAATTTGAAAATACTAAAGGAAATAGCTCTCTGTTCTCTATAACCTGTCTACATCCAGCAGTCCACTTTTCCTGTGGGCTTAGGATTTTATTGGTTGTTGTGTTATATATTGATGAAGTGAATTGTCCTCTACACAACAAGGATACTAGCCCACAGTGTTTACTATGGACACAAAAGTCTCTAGTTCTTTTTAGTCATTGTTTAAAATTAAATCTTGGGCTGGGTAGATGCTTCAATGGGTACAATTGGTACACAATCATGAGGACCTAAGTTCAAATCCTCAGAACCCACATAAAAGTCAAATATGGTCACATGTGCCTATAACGCTGGGATGAGAGTATAGGTAAGAGGATCTCTGGAGCTTCCTGGTCACCAGAATATCCAAACCCTGGTAAGATCAAGTTTCAGTGAGAGACACTATCTCTTCTCTGATCTCTGCACACACACACACACACACACACACACACACACACTCACTCACTCACTCACTCACACACAACACATAATCACACAAAATTTTAGTCCTTACTCAAATACCATGGACTCACAACATCCTATTCTCAGGGTAGTCACTCAGAAATTTTCAAGTATCTTAACAAAGACTGAGTTATAGAATTTTATCCATATCGAAGCTGCCCCTAAGTCTCCGTATCCTCTACATTGCCAAAGGAACTCCAACTTACTTACAGAGTCCGTAGGTTGGTTCTCATATACCCAGAAATACTAAATATGGTGCACTAAAATAAATAGAATATCTGACCAGCAAGCACCCCAAATGAAGGGTTCCTCTAAACTCCATCCAAGAGGCTACTTAAGCATGTTTGTCAATATTGGCATGATTGCTGTGTGAGGAACAAAGTGCTCTCTGATTGAATTTGAGGTCCATTCTACAAGAGGAAATCCATGACTATGAACCAGAACAAAATTGCATGACTGGGAAAGGCATAGGTCCTACAAGGAACCAACTATTGTTTAGCTAACTTAACATGGTGTCAAATGCTTTCTAACTATGTTTTGGCCCACATCCAATTGCTGCTCTCATAGAAGTGTCTCTTTGCAGTGAACAACAATGAATACCGAGAGTCATGGCTTTTCAAGATGCCTAGGATAAATGGAATGGTGGTTGAATGCTCAGCCCTCTTGTATAGGGCTGAGCATAGACCTACACACGTCCCTTCTAAGGCTCAGGGAACATCAGAAAGAACACAAGAGTTAAAGATAGGGAAGAAGACTGTGAAATGCCATCTGAACAAGGCACAGACATTTTTATTACAAACTCACAACACACCAGTTACCTGCAAAGGTCTGCACAAGACTGACCATGTCAACAGTCAGTCATGGATTATGGAGGACCTCGTGAGGCCTCTTCCCTGGTGAACTGTAGGTTACTGACAGATTCTAGATAAGAGGAGTCAGTGTCTTCAGTACAACTGCTGAACCCATCAGACTTCATGGAAACTTCCAAACTCATGGATACAGAAACAGCTCTGGTTAGATTCAGTAGGTCGTAAAACAAAATAAAAAGACATAAATGGAGGCAAGAGACTCACAAGGAGAGTGGAGGTGGGGGATGGCAAGACTGAGAGTGAGTTGAGGTGGAGTTAAAAGCTATCAGAATACATTATACACATGTTGTAAAACTGTTAAGGAAAAAATTTAATTACTAAAAATTAAAGATTAAAACCTGAGATGGTAAAGGTGCTGTTCCCTAGTAAAGAAATCTACATGGAATAACTCAATAGTACCTACACACACACACACACACACAGAGAGAGAGAGAGAGAGAGAGAGAGAGAGAGAGAGAGAGAGAGAGAGAAAGAACGCATGCACTGTGGGGGAATAAAACGTAATTTCTTCCTACACAAGCTTTAATCTTTTTGGAACATGCTGTGACTTCTTCAATTACCAGGAAGAGAAGTAGGTCTCATAGCAAGGTAATACCCAGGAGGGACATTTTTCTCTTCAGAAACTAATGAAGGCATTTACCCCCTTGAGGAGCAGTGGCGTGAACAGAACTATCATTGCAGGGAATTTTTAAAGCATTTATGTTCTATTCTGAGCACAGATGTTTTTCAATGTTGATACTATGGTGGTGATGCCCCACAAAGTCATCTTTTAGTGGTTTTTTTGTATCTTCTCAAGACATTCTAATAATGCTCTCTGTAGACCTTTAGAGCTCAAAGACCACTGACTCTACTAATGTTAAGGGTACAAGTTAAGTTTCTATGATTTTTACAAGGTTCTAGAACACCAATGAGCTAAAATATAGGGGTTTTTTTCTCTTCTTGTTGTCTTAAGAAGACAAGTAAATGCCATGAGCCATGTGCTCCAACTCTACTGCTCATCCACCCCGGGGGCACAGCCACTGTGAGGCTGCTTACCGAGGACTCCAAATCCAGTCCTTTGCCAAGCTGCTCCATAAACTAGGCAAGGCTGCCAAGAACAAGTCATATTTTGTATTAGAAAATCTGTAGCATGACAGGCAAGCTTGCTATAAAAGAAGCCTCCTTTCTACTTACTTCTACAACAAGGAGTAAAGTATTCCAAGAATTATTCTCTCATTATGGGAAGAGAGTGGCAAGTGGTGGGGTGTTGAGCTGGACCCTCTAGGTTTTGTGAATGTGCCAGCAAGTGGTGGGAATGGTAAGCTCACTGGTCCTCCTTGCTCCAGGCTTTCAGACTAGCTGACTCACTCTGTCTCACCACAGACCTTTACTGAGCCTGTCTTGTCCCTGATGTTTCCTGTATCTTTTCAGAAGGTCCAGCCCAGAATGCCCAGCCCAGCATGAATACAGCAGAAGGGTTGTGCCTTCCAAAGGGAGAGGTCCCCTTTAACCCAAGTTCTCTAAGTTCAGGTTCTATATTTCTTCCCCTTCCCCTTTTTAAAAGAACCATATTTGGGGGAATTAAAAAGCTTTGTTCTTTAGCCATTTTGTTACACACTTGGTAGAAATAAGAACCTGTGAAGAATGGGACAACAGGGCTTTATCCCTTCCCATCTAGGATATAGTATATAGATGGACAGAAAAAGGTACACACCCATTTGAATGCATGAAACACACCTGTTTACTGAAAAGCCACAGCTCAGGTTTGAGATGAGCTTGTACGTTTTGGCATTTTAATATGCTTTTCTGTGTTCCCCAACATTTCTACCATAGATATCCATTTCCCTAATAATTAGGCAGAGTTATGATTTTAAAAATATCAGGTAAGGAGTAGTTTGGCACAGGTAAGTTTTCTGTTCACCATTACTGAGTCCATAGGGAAATATTTATCACACTATTGTATAACTTTGTACAATACAACATAGCTACTCCCACCAGATAGCAGTGCTAACAGACAGTTCCATCCAAGTCTAGTTTGACAGATGAGAGTTTATGGGAATTGTGTACAGCAGCATGTGTGAGGGGATTCTCTGAAGACCATAAAAAAAAAAACCTCTCAGGAAGGAACAATACTCAAGAGTGACCCCCAGCATGAATAACAACTCACAAATGCTCCACTCTTGGAGTTCACTGCATAACTCACAGTCAGCTCCACTGAAGAGTCCTCCCTCCCCCGAGCTTGGAGAAGAGCATTGTAGATCCTTTAAGTTTTAGGGGACTCCAACCTCCCTCCCAGAAGGAACGTTTCAATTCAGAATCCATAGCAACACAACACACAGCAACTGAGGGTCTTTCTGCCCATACCAGCTATCCTGCAAACATGCACCATCTCCTGTGAGTCTGCAGAGTGATTACAACTCCTTCCTGTCCATACAGAAGAAAACCAAGGCTGGCTTTCACTGTCCTTACCCAGTCATGGGTTGACATATAAAAGAGCAGCTGATCCTCGGAGTCCTGGAATAATCATTTCAAGCATTTAGTGCTCACCATGAGCCAAGCACTACTCTAAAAGGTTACATATCTTAATTCATCCAACCATGATGACAAGCCATAGCCAGGGACGATTAGCAATGCTTGAAACTGAAATGCAGGTAAAGCATCTTAACCAAATGTACAGAATGTGCGATGGCCCTTAACAGGATGACCAACGCTCTCTGATGACCTTACCCCGTCTATCTAAAGCAGCAGAGTTATTTGCTTAAAAGAAATGCAAGATTATGGGCACCTTGTTTGTTCGTTCTGTGAGTTGAAATGGTAATGGAGTAGGAGCTGGTCAGTATGAAAATCTTCCACCGCCACCAAATGGTGACATTTAGTCACCATTGGCCAGACTAAATATCCACCTGTCCCTTTAAAATGTCTACTATCAGGACACCACCATCTACAAGGACGGGCAACTGTACCTTCTTTAGCTTTCACAATAACTTTGAATTCATACAACCTTACCAACACGAACCAATTCACACCCCCACACTGCCCAGATGGTATCAAATTATTCTAAATAGTCTGAGCTTGAACCTAGAAATTCTTCCTAGAGTTCTCTGGAAAACTGAAATGGTACCAACCTTATGAAGCACTTTATGTTTAATGCTTTCAGAGGCAGTCTCATGCAAGGTCATAGCAGCTGATTTTAATAAAAGGTTCCCACATCTAGTTCTAAACTCCAGTAGTTCCACTAAGGGGGAAATGTGCAAGCTTTGACTTTCCATAGAGTCAGGAGTTGAAAACACATCTTGGTGGTTCATCTCGAAGAATCCTTCCCCTACAGACCATCACAGTCCATACACACTCTGTGGTATTTCCTGCCCTTCCCACAAACTTCCAAACTTGGCTCTATCCCTCACTGCACCTAAGGGTAAACAATGGGCTAACAATCTCTGTTTTTAGAAAGCAGAAAGCAGCAGGTCACATGTCTGAGTTTCTAGCAAAAAATACAGTGCTTTCGATCCAGACAGACGCGGCAACCTCAGTGACAGACAGAAGACACCACAGGCCACAAAAGAGCCATGCCTCACGTGTGTGTACAATGACATCATTAGGGTGGCACACAGTTGGAACTTACAAGGATTACTTGGTAAGCACAGTGCTCCTGGAGAATTCCAAACTCTTTCAGTCACACATCTTTGTTTCCCTTCTAAAGGCCTCAAGCCTCAAGCAACTCCGCTACTGTGGGAAGAAGTGCAAAAAATCACACATGGAGCCTCACAGAGGAGGTGTCTGTGGAGAAACGATGGTTTTCTGGGTATGGTTAGTGGATTTTGCTTTGTTTTAAGGTCTTGCCCTGTGGTCCAGGCTGCCCAGAAACCCAGGACAATCATCTTGACTCAGACTCCCAAGACTGGCATCGTAGGCATAGGCTTCATGCCCTTTGTTTAATTCATAGTTCTCTCCTCCATTTGCAACCTATAAAAAATCACATGACCTACAGATGGTGGAATCCAGTAATCCTGTCCTCTCTTAGGTAAAAGTGGTTCTGACATATAAACCCTAAGCTCTAGAACTACCCTCTCATATCCATGTTTCTATAGCAACAACTTCTGTGTTTCAAATTATCTCTAACCAACTGCTTGGCATACAGACAAATCATGTTTTGCATTGTTGGTTTTCTTTGAGTTCATGAATACATGAATCCCGTAGATGCACTGAGTGAAATTATGCCAGCACCTGAGACATAAAAGTCAGTGAAGGGACAGGAAAGATGGCTCGGCAGCTTAAGAGCACTGACTGCTCTTTTAGAGGGCCTGGGTTGAACTTCAAGCACATCCAGCACATACATGGCAGCTTAAAACCATCTCTAAGTCTAACTTCCCAGGGGTTTGATATCCCATTCAAGTCACTGCTGACAGCAGGCACACACATAGTGCACATGACATACAGGCAGGCAAAAAAAATCATACTCATAAAATAATAAATAAATCTTCTTTTAAAAGTCAGTGTAAAGAGTTCACAGTTGTGTGGGAGGTAAACAAAGCCTTCAGGAACACAAAGTGAGACAGATTCTGATGAGGTACTAGAAGGCTTTAAAAGAACAAGGATCCCCAACCCAACCAGGGCTTGTTACAGATACAGTCAATGGGGAAGGGACATAGAGGTTGGAGGAGCAGCACCAGCAAAGCTCAGCAACATATGTGACAACATACCAGGGACGCTGAAGGCAACCTTGGTCTGCATGAAAGGTGGGAGTAGGGGAAACCAGAGTCAGGAAAAGAAAGCTGTTATCTCCTCCCTCTTAGGATTCCAGACTTTCCTCCGAGCCATCAGGTGATTTGAAGCAGGGAAGCCGTGATTGGATTGATGTTGGAGAAAGACTACTCTCTCAGCTGCATGGAGAATAGACTAGCGGGAAGGAGCTGGAGTGGGAGGCAAAGTAAAATCAGGGCATCTGTAGTCTTAGCCACCTTCCTGCGGAGATCCTAAAATGTGTCTTGAATGGAGTCCTCAAAGTTCCATGCAAGGATAACAACCTACTGAAAATTATAGCATCTGTAGCCACCAATTTAAACTCCATTATTAGAAACACCCAGGGCAAAGTGTATTACCATTTCAAACAAAGAGGTTGCCATTGATACCGGGGCCAGGGCAGGGAGCTCATTGATAGCTGATGCTCAAGGTTTCAGTCATGGCTTCCAAACAGCAGTATTTGCTGTGTAATCAGAATGAATGCTCTTCATTTTGTGTTAGGAATCACACTCCCCCTCCCCCCAAAATGCCCCCACAATACAACTATTCTTGGTGATTCTGCTGACTCACATGAGATGGATTTCTAGTTCAAGTACTTAAATAGCACGCTGCCTGCCCTATTTGCTTTTTCTTTTTGTATTTGGGCAATTAAAATTAATCAGCAATAACTTAGGAATATCATGCTTTCTCCTTCCACCTCCCTGTAATATGTATTTGTAATCATTTCTGTGACTATGTTCCCACAGGCATGCCTACAGTTTTCAGGTCGTGGTAACAATCATGCTCCCTTACGTCCCTGCATCACTTTCTTCTGGCAAACCCCATGCATTGGTCAAGGCTTTCCAGACAAATAGAATCCTTCCTCTACATGCATACACATCAGATGTCATATGAGACTCAGCTCATGTGTTGGTAGAGGATAGGATGTATCACAGGCAAGCCATCATAGCTAGACACATTGCACACCCAGCAGTGTGGCACAGTTCAAGTCCAAAGGTTTAAGACCTATGGGAATCAACAGTCTGCAGCCCAGAAGCTAGAGATCCAAGCGTGAGAATCTCCTATTTCTGAGAGTTAGGGAAGATGACTTTTGAATTCTCAAGCTCAGTCAGAGCACAGTCAACCATCCTCCACAGTGCAACAGAAAATGACTATCCCAACTCAACGTATTTGGGTGCTACATTCCTGGGTACAAGAAACCCTAGCAACAGCATCTGGACATCCCTTGACTAAGACAAATGGTGTATGGTAACCATACCACCCACCATCACCCCCACTTTCCTCTCCCTTGCTGTGGATTAAAGTGGTTTGGCTGCAATGCCCCCTGAAGAGGTAAAGTTGATTAAGTGACAGTCAACCTGGGATTGCCAGAGACACCGGGACAGAAATCGTCTTTCTTCTGGGAGAGCCCACAGCATGGGCTGCTGGTGGCTGTGCGGTACCTGAGAATGAAGATCATTTGTGAAAGAGTGAAATTCAGAGGTGAGGTAAAGAGAGCTATGTAGCCTCAAGCACTTGGACTTGACCATCCAGTGGTAACCTCTGACCTCAGGGTCAGTGACCTGACTTTGTCCTCCTGAGCAAGAGATGATTGGGTTTCCATCCCAGGCAGCAGCATTTCTGAGTTCTCAGAATCTAGAACCTATGAGAAGGGAAAGAAGAGAACTCACACAATTGTTCTTGGACTTAAGAGTCATTAACCTGGTCACACTCCTTCAAGAAAGGCATCACCATTCCCCAAACCATTATCAACATTTCTCCACTACACATCCCATTCACACCTACTAGCACTCTAGCACTCGCTGTCCTCAAAAGAATATAATAATAGTAGTAATAATGATAATGATACTGATGATGATGATAATAATGCTGATAATATTAATAATATTATTAATAATAATACACTCAGAGATTATCTTCCCTTGTTCTCGGACACAGAAGATCCTTGCCTTTGGATCTCTAGCCCCTGAGTTTTAGACTGTTGACTCCCATAGGTCTTAAACCTCTGGACTTGAACTGCATTACACTGCTGGGTGTGCTGGCTGTCCAGCTCAGTGATGGGACATTATGGGACCTCCGACATGCTCAAGTGTGTACATCATCACATGAACAGTCTATTATCGTCATCATCGTCATTGTCATCATCATCGTCACTACTATATAATCTGTATATATGTGTATCTGTGCGTGTTTTGTGCCTGTGGACATGTGTGTATGTGTGTGCATGTGTTTAAACTCTCTGGTCAGCCATCTTGCCTATTTGGCTAAACCCAGACCAGTAAAAGACCCTGGGCTCTCTGACCTCTCAAGATGGATCCCCAAAGTGATTGCTTCTGAAAAATGGCATCCAAGGTTTTCTTCCAATACATACATACACACACACACACACACACACACACACACACACACACACACACACACACACACGAGAGAGAGAGAGAGAAAGAAAGAGAGAGAGACAGACAGACAGACAGACAGACAGACAGATAATACACATGCACACACATGTGCTACAATTATGGACTCCAGGGCTGTATTGCCATCTTGCCTGAGACCCTACACCACCAGAGACTGGGAGCTTGACCTGGCTATGTGGCTTTTTCAGACTCCTAGACCTCTTTTTTGCAAATTTACATGGAAGGTAATATCTCCAATGAATTGAACTGGGAGGCCTTCAGCCTCTGAATACAGACCTTCCAGACCATTTTAGGACTCTTCCTGTCTCATAGTTTGAAAAGAGCTTACACCCCCTCAGAAGCAAAGTCAAGGACACAACTACACTGTTTCTTGACTCTTCCTTTCTAAACAGTTGACTTTTTAAATCCCTGATGTGGGGACATAAATGCATATGCACCAAAGCTATATTTGTTTCCAGACATTCTCTTGGGGGAAAAAAAAAGAAGTACTTCAAAAGATATATAGCAACCCCTGCTTTGACATAAAGCCTTAATTTAATATTACTAATTATGGGATTGCATCTCAAATCCAATGAATACATTTAGCTCTCTGTATTAGAGATAAAATCATTTAACATGATTTGACAAGCCTATGCCTCAGCAACTAATTAATTTTGTTACAACCCACCAATCAATATGCACAGACTAATGCTAACCGGTGATGACATCCTGCCTCCACCGCTATCGATATGCTCCACACAGAAAATTCTAGAAGGGATTTTTGCTAATGTTCTTCTCAGAGAAAGGACCAAATGGCACAGGATGATAGCAAACTTGAGGCTCAAATCTGTCCACCCATTGGCTTTAATAATTGTATTCCTCCAGGCTTATTTCTGAAAGCCTCCACCCTGTGTGCTTCAGTTGGTTAAGACTTTACTTACAGCATCAGCTTCGAGAATGTCCCTATAGCACAACTCAGAGGGAATAGAGTAGTGTTCCTAATGGTCGGGAAGCCTGGGAGAAAAGAGGTAACATGAGGACACACAACAGGAAGGGGAAGGGGTCTACCACAGAGCAGCCCGTGACCACTTGGAGCAGGAAATTGAGTTGGCAGGAGAGTGTGTTAGCTTTGGAAAACTCGACAGCTATGTGCAAAGTGACAAAGTGTCTTTTGTCTAACCAAGTAGTCAGACTTAAAGGACTTAAGGGATGGCTACAAAGATGACATTCTGGGAACCACAGGAAGAGGACCAGGGGTCACAGCTTCTATATAGACTCAAGGAAGGACAGACACAAGGGGCTCTCCAAGCCATCACAACTTCTGGATGTAGACTGTTAGGTTTAACAACATTTCTGTCATTAACATGATCACAAGGACACAAGCCTGAGACACAGGTTTATTCCAGCACTGAAGTCTGTTCTAAGGGTCAGTCTCACTCGTATGTCTGCAACAGAGGGTAATTTCCTTCTGGGCAGAGACAATGTTGTATTGCTTTATAACCTGACATTCTCACTACCCACTCCCTATCTTCAGCCCTAGAATCACTAACCCAGCACAAAGCACAAGACAAAGAGTTTTAGTAATATGTATCTTGTCAATCTTCTCATAGATGAAAAGCACTACCAACTTTTTTTTTCAGATGTGGCAGGCTTAGCAGAACAGAAAATAAATGAGTTGGTCTATTATATACTGTTAGTTCATGAATTCTGTGACCACCTAGAAAATAGTTACAATCTTTTCATACCTGAAATGCCCAGAATTTAAAAAAAATAATAATGGACAGAAATCTCACACCATGAAAATTTATCTTAAATGCCCATCATCAAGTAAATTTACTACAAAAGAGTTTGTTTTAAATGCCTATCATCAAGTAAAACATATTGAATTAAGCTCCAACTTGGAAGGAAGACTTCAGGGAAGATTCAGGGGGCAGGGCTACAAACTTTAAATGAAGACTCCAGTAATCGGATGGTTATTTTAAAAATCACTTTTTCTCCATTTGCACAGCATTCAAGGCACAGGCAGTAAACCTTTTCATAACTGCACAGTGGCCCAAACTTGGCCACTAAGAATATCCCAGGTCCTCAGAGGATCACAGAGCATAGCCTGAGATAGAAGACCTCTCTGATACCTTCCTGGAATTATCAAGAAGAAGTACATTTCCTTTTTGTATCAGTTAATATTGATCTGACATAAAATCGCACTGATGTGGCCTCCTCAGAAGCCATGTGGAGAAGACATAACTGGAAATTGGAGTAACACAAGGGAAAGTTGGCTTTGTACGCCTGCTCGTTTACTTCCAAGGGTACAGGATCCATCTGTACCCTTCATGTCCTAACCATGCATGGAAATGAATTCTCATACCCTCCCATAAGATGAGCTGAGATTCCCCTATTCATGCTACAATTATCCCACAATCTGAATTTATACTTCCATAGACGAAACAATGCCATCAAAATATAGCTGCAAGCAGGAGAGAAATCTAGAGGGAGGCCGCCTCGTACACCCTGCAAGAAAATCATCTCAATAGACAATAAGAAAAGAAAATCAAAACTGAGAGAGGGGATGTAAACCCACATGATTTAAATACAGAGAAAAGAAAAGATGAATTATGCAAAAATGAATCTACATTCAAAGGGAATAATTGGTGGTAGATTGTTTCACATGCCACAGTAACAAAGCAAAGGAAGAATATCAAAGTGTTGGTCCCAAGAGCATCCCCTGAGCATTGACAGGCCCCATGAGAAAGCATTATGATAATTAACACGTGACTACTAAGGGGTTGCTCCTTTTCTTTATGAGGTAAGTAACTTCAAAGAGGTTGCAAGCCCCTGTGTGTACTTTTCCTAACAGAGGAATCATAACCAAAGCTCAGACAGGGCCATACCATCACCAGCAACGCCAGCTCTTCCTAGGTTGCATGTCTTAAGAAATGAATAATAAAGCAAATAATCCTCTCTAGCTTCCATTTGCCCCAACATAGCACAGTCCCTAAGAAAGCAGGAGTTTCAACGCAGAAACTAACAGACAGAAACAATGGAGGAGACTGGCAGAAATGTTCACTGTATAGAAATTAGCCACATCAGGCAGACTCTAATTAAATAAAAGTGTTCTTGAATGTGAAGATCAGTTGGCAAAGATCTAGGAGGAGCTGGAGGGGAGGGACTGAGAGTAGGTTTGATCAAAGTAAATTATATACATGCATAAAATTCTCAATATATGTCTGTGTGTGTGAATGAACATATAAACATATAAACACAAACACACATATGTATGTATATATATATATATATAAACTTTATACCCATACACAATCGTAACTTAAAAAGAATGAATAATTATAGAGTGATTTTTCTAACTCAGCAACTTGACAGTGTCCCTTAATATAGTTCCTCATAGCAATACAAGTATCTGGCTTAGGAACAGGAAGTGGTTTCCAATCCATCTACCCCTTAGGAAGAAGCCTGCAGTGTCTGGACAGCTACAGCATCAGATAAACTCCCTATGAGGCAGATGTATAAAAAGCTATACTTTTTAGGGGCTTCTCTACACCCAATATGGTAGCCCAACTAGGCCTAAATCAAAACAGGACACAAAAATAACAGGTAAGACATAAGTCCTACAGTAACTGAGCTGTTCCCCAGGTTACACAATTCACATGACAGTGGCAGCCAGGAACAATTTGCTTAGTTAGATATCTGCTAAAGGAAGATGTTCCAGCTCACTGGTACTTCACTTCCTACGTGCTTGAATGAGCCCCAGAGAAGCAGTGCCCCATTATGCATACAAGGAGGAGTTATGCACATGAGTCACTGCCCTGAGAGCCAGTCACTGCCCATCATTAGACAATTTACTTATCATTCTTCACCTGCCACTGTTGTGCTGTGCAGTGTGTTTTATCTATGGCATATCTGCGTGCCTTTTCTGCCTTTGCAAGACCTCATGCCCTGGTCTTCCTGAAGACCCCCTACTTAGCAATGGCATGAACACATATACCTGTTTGCATAATAGCATCAGCTAACCAAAGCAAAGCAGCAGGCCAGCTGGCCTACTTTCGTTCCTGTTGCTCTTACAAAAAGCAACTTAGGGGAGAAAGGGCCATATTTATTCTTACAATTTCAGGTTGCTGTCCAACACTGTGGGAAAGTCAAGGCTAGAACTTCAAACAGCTGGTCACATGACATCCATAATCAAGAGTAGAGAGAGATGAATGCATGCGTGTTCACTTGCTTGCTCACTTACTAGTCAGCTCATGTAGTTCAGGAAACTCCTGCCTAGGGAATGGTACCACCCACAGTTGGCTGGTTAATCAACTTAAGACAGTCTCCTATAGGCATGCCCACAGTCCTCACTGAGACTCCCCAGGAAATTCTGGGTTGCCAGGTCAACAGTGAAAGCTAACCATCGCTGAGGCATTATTATCCCCTGTAGAATGCCTGTGTCACAGATTCTCAGTCTGTCACCGTATCAGAAGCATCCAAGTCTGCTACTCCATCAGTCTTTCTGTGGACCTATATTATGCAACAC
The DNA here is from genome assembly GCF_021556685.1 of Rattus norvegicus. Classification (NCBI taxonomy): domain Eukaryota; kingdom Metazoa; phylum Chordata; class Mammalia; order Rodentia; family Muridae; genus Rattus; species Rattus norvegicus. The sequence continues at coordinate 79,406,796 of NC_141549.1, read as the reverse complement.
AGATGACTCCAGTTGATCACATTCTTTTCCTGTCGATGTGACCACCTAATTACTTACAGCAGGTAGTTGAGAAAGACCTGACCATCTCACCACAGGTATATGGTCTTTATGTCATTTAAATCTGAATGAACTTAATTTTCTTCCTTTCATACATCAAAGACAAAAATCTTGTGACCTATTTCAAAACAGGAAAGGAAGTAAAAGCAAAGAGAATTAAGATGAGCTTGAATCTTAGCTATCAGTGTGCCTCCATGCACAAGAGAGCGTACGATGCTGTTCTAACTGCTCGGGGAAGGAAACGGGACCATACTTATTTTCTAGCCCAGTTCACATGGGAAAACATTTTTTTCACCTAATTTGGGAGGTCAGATAAAAGCTCAACTTGCCCGATTCTTTTTCCTCTCCAATTGGAATCTGTTCTTTATCTAGTAGGTTCTATGACAGAAATTGCCCCATAAAATGCTTCTTGGTTTTTGTTTTCGTCCTTTTCAATATTTGCACAGATAAATATCGCTTTATAACGCATGTTCTAGGTAAAGACCATTGACTGGGTCAGAAGAGACACACGGGATTTCAGCAGAGGTTTCCCAAACGGACTGGGGAATCACAGTTCTTACAATGAGGACACATTTGTGTGGAAATCACACAGAAATCCACCCTCCACCCAGCCCCCCCCCCTCCTCTCACAGAACAGAGCAGAAGCGGAGTGGAAGAGCTGCTGACAGGCAGTATCAGAAGAACCACACTAGGGGTCAGGCTTATGGTGACAATTGGGCTCTTATTTTCATAGAATTGTTTACCCAACTGCACTGTCTTTGCAAGCAGCGGTATAACGTCTTTACCGCTGTGTATATTGTAAAGGTGGATGTGTTTCCATGTTGGGTCCTGTTTATTATTTTAAACACCAACTGCCACTTCTAGGATCCATGTCAAGGGCTGAACTACTAAAAAAACCAAAAGAGGTGACATCTGTTTGATGTGACTGTCGAGTTCCAGGAGGCCTGTGCAGCTCCAAATGCTGCCCAGGCTGGCCAGAGCTCAAACTTGAGCCACAAGAATACCAATTTGCAGTCAGAAGCCCAGAGGTGAAAAGCTACTTGTGCTTTGCATTAGTTCTCGGACCTCCTATAAGTCACGCGGCATTTATGAGCTGAGATTTCCCTTCTGCTAAACTGGAAACAATAATAATCCACAAAGTACCAAATCTCATAAAAGAATATGAGTGGAGACTGGCAGGTAAGCACAACATTTGTCCAGGAATACAGGAGCCTCAGTGGACATTCACAGGGGCCTTTGTTTTGGCTAAACCTGGATGTGTTTACAAAATGAGGAAGGAAAAACTGGAACAAGACAGGTCATTTCATCAAGCGTCCAAATCTAAAAAGGGACATTGATCCCATGTGGCCAGTCCCCACCAGAGGTCAACCTGATATGAACCAATGTTGCAATCTCACTCCGATAAGATATTCTCTAAAAACATATGCAAAGTAAACAAGGCCTAGACATCTGTCTGTAAAGATTGGCTGACGTTCCTAAGGGAGCAGAAGCTGAGACAACCTGTTTACATCTTTGAAAGCCCTGAGGACTCTTGCCATTATTATCCTAGGTCCGAAAATGAGAAAAAGTCAAGGGGCTTTATACACTAAAAGTAATATCATTTGTGGGCTGGAGAAAGAGCTCAGTGTGTGAGAACACTTGATGCATAAGCATGAGAGCCCACACAAAGACCTGGGCATGGACACACACACACACGAATATAGACATACATACACACAAATATGTACACATACACACATACATACACATACACACACATATACACACATACAGGTATACACACACAAATACAGACATACAGATAGACACACACACACATATATACATACACACACCCATATACATACACACACACACAGATATACATATGTACACATACATAGACATCTGTAGCCCAGGACTATCAGGGTGGAGACAAGAGGATAGTGGGGCTTTCTAGCCACCAGTCTAGTTCCAAGTCAGTGAAAGATGCTGTCTCGGGGGAATAAGGTTGAAAACGATAGAACAGGACGTCAAACATCCCCCTCTGGTGACTGCATGTGTACATGGGTGTGCTTACCACCCACAACCACATGCTCATACATCCTGAATGCAGCACAGCAAGTGGCAGGGGGACAGGAGTAATATAATTTCATTCATACTGGGATGCTGACAGGAAATGTGTTACAGCAAGATGTAAAATATTGACCACTGCACAGCTTGCTTGCACTTTCTCGGGAGTCCATGTGTCCCTGGGGTAAGCAGTTTGCCTGCACAGGAGTCTATTTTTTCTTCTGCATATAGGATGTCTACTGTATCAGCCAGCACTGGCAACCACAAACTAGGACATCCCTACTCTCTGGTTCCGCCACCACATGGATCCCTGAGCCACACTTGTCTATGGTGACTTTGAAAATGGCTGCACACATGAATTCTCCACCTCCACAATGTAAACAAGAAGGAAAAGACATGAGAGTTGGGAGATAACAGCCATCTCCCAGGACTTGTGGCTATGTGGCCAGTTTCATTCAGATAATGTGCATTCTGATATCTGGCTTCAGAAAATACTGTCATGATGTCCAAGTATGTCATCAGACTTTTTCCTCTTTCTGTGACAAACATCAGAACATAATGGCATGGAGGGAGAGACTTCTGGTTTGGTCCATGGTCTCAGAGGCTTCTGTCCATACTTCTCAGTCTGTTTATTCTGGGCCCCTGGCAAGGCAAAACACCACAGAAGCAGAAGCATGTGGCATAGGCTACTTCAGTCATGGCAAACACAAAGCAGAGATAAGTAATGTCCTCCAAGGACCCATCCCCAACAACCTATGGCCTCAACTGGGTCCCACCTCCCAACCAGAGGGTTCTATGAGTGTGCAGAGCCCCAAAAAACTCAACGCCATCAAAACCACCGTGAACCAGTAGTTTCTGAGTTTGTTATCTCATATGCAAAATAACAAGGAAATGTGGACATGGAGCAAGCAGAGAAAATGAGGTTTGTTAACAAAAAGTTAAAACGAACTCTGATGTTTGGAGGCGCTCCAAGAGGTGAACACCACCCTGTCCTGGCCTATCCCAAGGGATTGTGGGGGGTGAGTCTCAAAACAGGAATTGGATAGAAACTGGGAAGATCTTTTCTGAGATTGATAATGGTTTAACACATCACAGGAAAGAGTCCACATGCCCAATGTGGGTTCTCTCACACAATAGGAGAATAATTAATCTATCCAGGGATGTTCATGTGACAAGCTCATAATCCACCATGGGCCTTGCCCTTATGGCCTGAGAGGAGCTTGACCCTGTGTTATTAAGGCTTCCAAGGGCTCCCAAAACAGCGTCAACAGCAGGACATCAAATCTTTAGTATATGATGAGCCTTTGAGGAGAATATGCATATCAAACCATAATACCATCAAGTTTTGAGACTACACAGTGTGAAAATACATTGTTTGTGCTCATGACAACATATATACATGCATATACATACAAATGCATACACACATGCATATGTGCTCATAAACTCATATGCCCATATACATATAGCTCATAAAACACTATGAACACACATGTACACAAATCATACACAAATACACATAGCACACACATACAGCACACACATACAACACACACAGACATAGGATGTGGCACATAAATACGTAACATACATCACACACATATACAATAGGCATATACCTAGGCATATAGCACAAACATATGTACACACATCACACACATACATAAAATACACACAGCACACACATAAATAACAAGCATATACCACACACATATATAACAAATGTAACACACATATAAACAACACACACATACACCTATAGACATAACATATATACACACACATACACACAGCATGCACACACAGCACACACATGCACACAATACACACACATATATACCTATATAGATGGTACATGCATGCACACGCGCTCGCACACACACACACACACACACACACACACACACACACACACCAGTAGCCCCTATCCAATCTCTGACACAGATGTGTCCTCTCTTCCCACAGCCATCTATAATACTTTGTGATGATTCTCATCATGTCCTCCAAGAGTGTGTTCACAGGGATTTGGTTGCCAGATTGGCATAATCTGCGTATTGCCAGAGCCCCGCAAAGCCCTGCTGGAAGGATCCCCAGAAAACACAATTGGCATACTGAGTACATGCAAAGATAATTAAAGCAGCTGGGCCCCGCTTAGCCCTTGCCATTGGATGTTGTTATCTCTCATTGTCCTGGCTTCCTGTGATAGCACCATAATTTAACACAAGTTCTGAGTGGGGGTTTTCACACAGAGGGACTTGAGAGAACACCAGAAGCATGAGACTATGGAAAATTAGATTACGCGTTTACTATAAGGAAACGCTATGATCTGGTGCCTCTCGGCACTCCATTTGTCAGCAGCAGCTCTTCCCTGAGATGTGCAAGTGCTTCCCACCCCACTGAAGGACCCGTCACCTCATTTGTTAGTGTGTCATGTGCTCTAACACCACCAGACCCACTAGTGTGAGCCAAAACCATCAGGCCAATAGATGTGGGCTAATACAATAAACATTGGGATTCCTTGTTATAAAAAAAATGAGATCGGTCAAATCCATCTGTACAGCGGAAAAATAAATACAGATACCTAATGAACATGTCGCCAAGCTGTGGTCTCCACAAACTGCTTACTCTAAAGTTGTTTCTTTCATGTTTGATTTTTACGGTTACCATCTCACCTTTACACAAATGTGACAGACAGACCCCAGGCAGGATGACTCAATGGCCAGACTGAACGGCTTGACTCCATTTGAAAATCGCCTCTGGGTCAGCATGGCCCAGCCAAACAAGCTGTGGATAGGCTCAAGGTCCTGACACATGTGGAGAACCAGGTCAGCCCACAGGCAGAAAATGACAAAGACAGGTCCACTTCCATGGAGGTCATGGGAGGGGTGGCATGCTGAGCCGCTTCCTATAAGAACTGAAGGATTGCAGACACCCAGTAGCTAGAGACCTACAAGTACCCTTAGGCACTTAGGTGCTGTAACATTAGTGCTTGGGTCTATGGAAAATAGCGGGGTGGGCCAGACATTGTGGGAATTCCAGTTGGCATTCATTTTCCTTTTCACTGTCAGATTTTTTCAAAAAAATTTATTGCCATTGTAGAAAATAAGAATGTATCCTTCCAGGGGTTGGTTGGAAGAAAATGAAACATTACCTATGGGGTCCTTTGTGCCCTGGCAAAGAGATTATACCAAAGCACATAGGCATCCAGGCCTCCTTGATGAGGAAGAGCGAGTCCCTATTAGAGAGTAGTTGTGGATGACAATGCACACATTTCCCTCTAGACTCCAAGCCTTGAAGGAGCGCTATACAATATAACAATTTAACAAAGCAGCATCTTCAAGGAGCCACACAGAGTGCACCTTGCTCAGCTCTCCTTGCACTTATATACACACTCGCACTCACAAACTCATATACCCATATACACATAGCTCATAAACACCATGCACACACATATATACAAGGCACATACAAATGCACATAGCACATTGACATAAGAGCACACAATGTGTATATACAACACACCCAAACTGCCTCAGAAGGCATGGCTTATAGTTACAGCCTGATTGGGAAAGGGAGAGGGTATAAAAGTCTCTTGTCCTAATCACCCACTCCAATAGGTCACTAAAAAGCACATTCTTCTAAGTAATATTTACCTTTAAAAGCAGACCTTCTTTCCTCCTTCTCTCCTTTCTTCACTCTCCCTTCTTTTTCCATGTGAGCACACTATGGGAAGGCAGCCATCTGCCAACCATGTAGATCCCTCACCAGATCTGACCATGGGCCACCCTGATTTCTGGTCCTGACCTCCAACATCTAGAACTGTCAAAGAAACAGCCCCTTGTTTGAGCCATGTGGCCTCCTACACATGTGGCTCTGCTACACATCCTGGACTAAATGGGACCATTGGGATCTCTAGCAGAAGGACTATAGGTCACCATGTACTAACAGTGGGCCCACACATTGAGCAGTAAGCTCTGTGCACTGTAGAATCATGCGTGGGTCTGGAAACCACTCCACTTCAGCCATTTAGTGCCGAGGGACCTTGAGTGATTATTTAAATTTCCTCTGCGTGGTTGTCTTATTCTCGAAAAAGGGCTAGGTAGCAGTGATGTGGATGAAGGAGGTGGTGGTGATGGTGATGGTGGTCAAAATGAGGAAGATGAGAAACAGAAGGTGGAGGAGGAAGAGGAGGAGGAGGTAGAGGAAGAGGAGGAAGAGGAGAAGGAGAAGAGGAGGAAGAGGAAGAAGAGGAGGAAGAGGAGGAAGAGGAGGAGGAGGAGAAGGAGGAGGAGGAGGTTATCTACCTTTCTAGGATGCTGGGAAGCCCTCAATGAGTTAGTCTACAAGTCCCAACCAGAATAATGGCTGGACACAAGTGAACACAGGAATGAGTGTTCTCATTAAGAGCCCAGAGCTGAGTAGTAAGAACTTGGGTTGGGATCCAACCAAACCCATGAAACTGAGAACGTTTCTTCCCTTCGTGGAGCTTCAATGCTTCTGCAGTAAAAAGAGGCTATAGACCATCAGAGCTTTTATTTAACCTGTAAAACTCTTACCATCTCTCATCTTCAACTTTTCTGTTTAAAATTTCTATAAATAAATTTACTTTACAGGAGAGGCCAGAGCTATGGAACTTGGGAGTGACCATCAGGAAGCAAACTCAAGTGGGGATGAGTAGGGAAATGTCCAGTGTTCGGGTTATGGTCAGGAGTTTACACACACAAGTTCACCTGATAGTGAGCACAAAGCTACAGTGCAGATGCCGTAGAAGATGCTGAGGCTTAAAGAAGTGAAGAAGCGTTCTCATTCCTGTACATTTGACGGGACCGCAAGCCAGGTCCTCACGTCTCAGCTCTGGGGCTCTTAAGTGTACTAGCACATGTCCAGCCATTTCTCCAGGTGGTGCTTGTAGACCAACTCATTGAGGTTGTTCCAAGAAAGGCAGATACCATTGTCTCCATCCTCAGCACCTATCTTCTTCCACGCACAAGACCATGAAGCAGAGAGAATGTAAGTCCCCACTGAAGGTTCCTCAGGATGAAGCACTGGCCTCTCTCATGTGCCACTGTTCTAGCCACAGAGGCCAAGCTAGCAGGAGGGAAGGTCTGTACTTCACATGATGCCTACTGGCTGCAAACCCAGCTCTGAAAGTAGCCAGAAGTTCCGGCCTTTCCGTTGTCACTCAGTGTGTGTGGTGAGCTACCCTGCTCTAGACACCCATCTAACTGATGCCCTGAAGTGAGCAAAAGGTTAAGAAGACAGTATTTCACACTTGCTTTCCATTTGTAAAGAATGCACGTGAAATTATTTTAGATTAATTTTGCTGTATACTTCACCGCAGAAGGGGAAAAAAAGCATTCTTTACTGTGATCTATTTTTCAAGGTTAAAGAAAATACAAAGGGCTGAACACTAACCTCTAATGATCTAAAAATAACGGCTGCATGCCTGAGCTTCTGCGCGGGTACCACTTCTGATTTATGCGTTTGAGTTGCTCAAGTTAAATGAACTGTATTGAATTTAACATTACAAATTAATGTTTAAAAACTTTTGATTGGTTCTTTGTGAATTTCATATCATGCACCCCAATCCCACTCATCTCTCTCCTCTGATACCCACCCTTTACTCTTGCAAAACCCCCGCCCCTCTCCAACACACACACACACACACACACACACACACACACACACACAGAGGAAGAATTCTTTGCAGAAATTGCAGTGTGTCACAGTGTGTCCCAGGGTACACCCTTTTGTCCACACTTCTTTGCTCGCTAATGTTCATTGCAATGACTCATTTGGTCTGATATGAGGCCGCTGGCTTCTGCTACTCTATCAATACAGAAAACTCCCCGAGGCTTCTCTCAGATATCCTGTTGTTGCCCTGTGTCATGGAGACCCTGTAGTTTGGATTTGTAGGACTAACCTCTGAATGCACTCCAGCAGTTCATCAATGGGGTAGATGTTGGGGTGGGTCAAGGTAAAACCCTTGATCTGAACCTGAGAGGTATCTGAGCTGGTCAGACTGCCATCTCTCCTGCTTCCACTCCCTTGGAACCAGCTCACCAACTACTCAGGGAACCAGGGCCACTTCTACCCTCCTGCCCAAGGAGGGTACAAGGCCTAACCTCCTGAGTACTGCAGAACTGGGGCATGGCCAGTTAGCTCTCCTACCTGCCTTAGATGTCCAGTGTGTCGAGAGTGTGGGAGGCCATTTCTTCCTTGCCTGTGTCACTACATGGCAGACAAGTTGCAGGGCCAGCTCTCACATGCTTACACTCTCAGGGCCCCACTGACCTGTACTCTTGCCTTCAGGGTCAGCTCTACTATGCTGCCCAGGTGAGGTGCATGACCTGCTCTCCCAAGTGCCGCAGCTACTGAGAGACGGGGCCAGCTCTCCTGCTCTCAAGACTCCAGGGCCAGGTCTCCAGCCTGCCATGGATGGTGAGGGACGAAGTGGGGAGAACAATTCACCCTCATCCATGCTACGACAGCAGAGACAAGTTAGGTAGGGTCGGCTCTCTCATGCTTGTTGTCACCTACAACTCTCACAGTGTGAGGGGCCTACTCTCCTGAATACTGCAGCTGCCTAGGGACACAATCAGCTCCCCTACTTTCACACCAGCTTTGACTCCAGGGCCAGCTCCCTCACAATTCCCAGATGAGGGGTGGGGCCAGTTCTGCACAGCCCTCAGGCATTGATATGTCTCCCAGAGCTAGCCCAGACCAGCAATGTCCCCCTGGCATTTGGTGGTAACAGACCCCTGCTGTTGCAGGGCCACAAACCCAGATATGGCCCCCCATGGCAGCACAGGCTAGAATCTCACAAAGGTGCCAAGTGGCATCACCAACTACAAACATTAGGCTGTTTCTCCCTACCTTCAAGTCTCTAGTTCTGCCTCTGTTCATTGTGCCCACAGCCTTCTGTTCCTCTTCCTCTCCATTTCTCTTCTTACTTGCTTCTCTTAGTGGCATCTGGGGGTCTCTGAGTGTCTGGGGTCATCTCAGGAGTGGTCTCAGGAGTGCTATGCCCCACCGGTGCATTACGGCACTGGGCAGGATTCAGCTCGGACATGGTCTGTTCCCCCTGTGCTGAGTGGCAATGGACTGGTGGTCATCTCAGGTCAGCTCCATGTCCATGGTCCATGGCACCAATCTGGTGGTCCTCTTGCTTGACCCTTGGAAGCTGA
>NC_141549.1:79287500-79392500 GCF_021556685.1 Rattus norvegicus | reverse complement strand
AAAACCATAACTAAGGTATTGGTGAAGTTTTGTATAGATAAACCCAGTCAATGTTTTATCCTCTGTCCTAGAAACTATAATAAATTGTTAGTTCCCTTTTTAAGACCTTTGGTTAATTATTTTACAACCACTTGGAATATGCTCTGAGTAGGAGAAAGCCTGGTTACTATCTAAGAGCAATTAACTGGTGACACTTGGGAGACTTGCAGAGTTCTCACTGCAGTTTTGACTATCAGAAAAATACTTAATAACAGTCCCACTATAAAAGAGCATAATAATCACTGATATAATTTTAGGAATTCTTATAGGATCATATTAAGACTTAAGTCTTCTATTTGTCTATATAGCATCACTACAAGACTTTGTAGATCTTTGTAGATCTGCAGAGATTTGCTCCAAAGGGGTGTGCTATTACTTAATGATTGTTATATATGTTTAATAATAACAACAGGAAAATCATTTTAGTAGCAGGAATCTTTCTTAAAATGAATCCCTTACAGCCTTGTGTAATAAGGGTGAACCGGTAGCAGATTATATAATAATCCAAGGCTGGCCATCTCAGGAGGATCACCTGCTAGTTATTAGCTTGTCCCGTTATGGTTCCCAACAATTCTCAGTACTGATTTCTACAATGGCTGGACCAGTTGCATCCCAGCAGCAGTGGATGAGGGTCCCTTCCCCCATAAGCCATCCAAAACCTGTTGTCAGGTGGTTGTTATCTTTGCTATCCTGACTGGAGTAAGAGTTGTTTTTATCTGCACTCCCCTAATTGCTAGAGACAATGAACTATTTTAATATTCTTTAGGCATTCTTTTTTCTTCTTTTGAGGCTCCTACTTCTAAATCTCCAGGTATGAGTTCAAATACTGGAGTCACTTCAGAAACCAGAAAAGTAGAAAGGGGGGAGGGGAAGGCAGGGGAACAACCGAGATAGGAATAACAAGGTGTAAGTGATCTGATGGGGGAATAGAAAAAAATGGAGAACTCTAATCATGGAGGAGAGGAAAGTAAATACAAAAAGAGGGAGAAGTCTAAGATAACAGTAGGATGTCAGAAGAAATCATAATCATCCTTTAAAATGCCTAGAATATATGTAAGTTGGCATATAAACACATATACAGTTCAATTGAAGGTTTCTCATCTGGACTGACAATACTCTAAGAAAGACCACCTAACAAAAAAATCCAACATCAGGTTTGACAAGCCCTCTTTTGAGCCGTTGGCTAGAGTTATTCAAGAGACTCTCCAAAATATTATAAGCTATTGCTATCGCCACTGGTTGCATCTAGGGCGGAAGGCAAGTCTCTGTTGCTGAAGGTACCATGCACTTCAGACATGGGATCCAAAGGCCCCTGAGTGGAATTTGCCTGAAAGTCTCTTCCCTGAGTACTAACTAGCTTTGTGGTACCAGAAGTCTGTATGCAAGCTTCCACACGAAACACTGAACAACCAACAGTTCCTAGCCAGCTATGAAACCTATGAATCACATCAGTGAGCAGCATGTCACCTAAGGGTATTGGCACACATACGTTAACAATAATAACTCTCTAATTAGACATATGATTCTCTAAACAAGAGGGAAATCATGACTGGGACCAGAAACTCAGCCAACTATCCAAGGCTACTAAAGTCTGTGAAGAAGAACCTATGATACACACGCCCGTCTTTCTAAACCAGCATAATCTCTAGCTGTACTCTAGATATTTTTCCTAATACCACAAAGTGTGGTCAGCAAAGACCAGCATCAGCAAAGCCCAGCAATGACCAACAAAGAATGGCAATACAAACCAATACCACACAGCAGCATCCACTGTCTGTTGAGTCATATTTATACACTTTCCAAACATCACATATTGTCTCAAGCATCCAGTCTGGCAAAACATCACATGTCCCTTTTCCAGGCTGCTTTCAGAAAAACACCAAGTATCTGCTTCAGCAAAAACATCCTCTCATAAGACAGTTTCCAGAAAAGCATCACATGACACAACTGAGTCGCCAAAGAAACCAGAAATTTTCACTTTGGCCTACAGTGTTCCACTAATCTTTGCTTGTTCTATATGGAATTTTTGTTTGTTTGTATTTTCAAGTAGGTTTCTCTGTGAGTTCCTAGCGGTCCTGGGACTCGCTCTGTAGACCATACTGGACCAGGCTACTTTGAGCTCAGAGATCCTCTTGTCTCTGATTCCCAAGTACTGGGGTTAAAGGCATATACCACCATACCCTGCTCAATATATAGTGTTTTAAATGTCCAATACTAGAGGATGAAATTAAGAATGTCACATGTTAAGAAAAATTGTGACAAGATCCGTGGACTGTGCTCTGTGGTCTATCAAAAGTCCCAAGCATTTTCCCTACCAAATAGCACAGTGGCCAAAATGGCCCTGGCAATCTTTATAACAGCAAAAACAGCATCAACCTGCATATGTAACAACAAAATTTAAATGAGTGGCGAGACTGTACCCTAGCTGAGGAGGTATTGGTGACCAATGTGTGCTGGGAGACATGGCTGCTGATGGAGTGCCCATGCTCAGGCAGCACTAACTGGACTCAGTGAGTTCTAAAAAGAAAAACAATAAGAAGCTTTTGGGAAGACCCAGGGGAAGTGGGAAAGGAAAGCTGGGTAGATGTAATCAAAATGTGTGTTGTGTGTGTGTGTGTGTGTGTGTGTGTGTGTGTGTGTGTTATACAAAATAGTCAAATGTAAGTAAAAAGTTAAATTTAATTTTAATTTGAACACTAAGAATAATTTTTAAAAGAATTAAATGAGTGGTATAGCTCTCTAGTAATGACCTGGGAAAATATTCTCAAACCATTTTAAGCAGAAAATCAATGTCTAGAGCTATGCAAAAAAAAAAAATCATTCTCTGTTTTGAATATATACAGATATTCTGTTAACAGAATTTTTATATGTGAAATATATATGAGGAAGAGAATCAGAGAGAATGCCATGTAGACATCTGCATGTATAGATCCCTGTGAGGTTTGGGGGGGCAGGGGGATCTGCTTCTATCCCAGCAGCCACTTCAACTGTAGTACCTGGTCCTGACAGATGTTCTGAACTGATTGAATGCCAGATTGTTTTCTGTTATCTTCTTTCTTCTACAGTTCCTCATAATGATTCTGGTATAGTCAGAAAATTGAATGGTCATAAAAATGTGTCCGGGTCTGTTTCAGAGCTGCGATGTTCATCCCCATTTGCCTCTATCCTGGGCAAATGTGAGTTTTTTTTTTTTTAAGCCAGCCTCTGAGGATGCTGAAATGGGCTCATCTCCAGGGGCAGAAACAGGGGTAATCATGCTAAAATAAAGGAAAGATGCTAAGTGCCAGCTTCTGATCCTCCTCAGCCCCCCTGTTACAAGCTTGCTTTGATGTAGGCAGCAGCTGTGGGTCTGGATCAATCTGAGAAGCCCAGGACAAGTGAGACCTGTGTTCCTTGTTCTCTCTCCTCTGTGGAGGGGGAGATGTCCCTTTCACAGCAGGGGGGCAGGCGAGGCTATTGTGCAGGATGCAGATGCTGGTACCAGCCCAAGACTTTGCCTAGGTTGAGGTTATGACCAAATTAAACCCTCCCAAAGAATAGGCTTTCATTCTCAATGGTGATAATAGCTTTTCTGCCTTTCTCAGTGTATCTTGTTTTCCTAATGTTTTCTGCTGTAGGGACACCACAAAGAATCGAAGCATCTTCCTCCCCGGTCCTCCACTTCAATAAAGAGGGCAAAGTAGTTACGTTACATGGTTGTGACCAACATACCTGACAGAACAATTAAGAAGAGACAATGTTTCTTAGGTTTTGTTTGTTTGTTTGTTTGTTTGTTTGTCTCACAATCCACACTGGGTCACTTGGCCCCACATACGTGAGTAGGTCATCATGGTGAAAGAACTATGTGGTGGGGGATAGCTGTGCACTCTGTGGTAGACAGGAAGCAGAGAAACAGGAAAGTGTCAGTAACAAGATACACGATAGACTCCCCTCACCCTCACTATCTGGGCTCCACCTCTTAAAGTTCCCAGAACCTTCTAAAACATTGCCACCAGCTGGATGTGAAGTGTTTCTGACGACACACTTCCTGTTTGAACTGCAAAAGGCCATGACAAAATCAGAATGCCCTCACATCCTGAGTTTCATAGTGGGGGCACCATATTGCCAGGGACATGGAGAGTGGTGTGCCCCTCCTAGCTTCTCCCTGTGTGTATCCCTAACAAAGTCAACACCACAGTCACATGGGGCTTCTGATCAGAATGTCAACTCAAAGGAAGCATAGTTGTGGAAAGAGGTCTCCATCTTCCACAAGTATCTGACCTGCCTGATCCTGGATGAAGTTCATTTTATGTGAGTTAAGTTGGCTTGACTGCAGTACCCAAATAATAAACAAAGATTATCCTGGGTGACTCTGTGAGAGTGTTTCCTGAACAGTTAAACGGATGGGCTTTGGACAAAGCAGAGTGCCTTCAGGAATGTAGGTTGTCTGGATAGAGCAGAGTGCCTTCAGGAATGTAGGTTGTCTGGACCCAGTCAGAAAGCTGAATACGCAAAACAACCAGACCTTCTCAGGTAAGAAGGAACGATCCACCAGACAGTCTTAAACTTTAACTGCAAGTGAAGGGCCAGATCTCGGTCTCCAGCCCAGCATCTAGATGTCATATAATAATACAATACCTTCTATACTCATGTGTCTGAACCACAGATATCACAGAGTATCTATCTATCATCTATCTCTCTATCCATCTTCTCCCTTCTGTCTCTCTCTACATACATACATACATACATACATACATACATACAGTCTCTCCCTCTCTGCATATAAATACATATATGTAACACATAAACACACACACACACACACACACACACACACCAGATTTGGAAAACCCTGACTGATACTACCTATCACATGTGCTTTCTAAGATATCTTGCTTGGGTCTTTAGCAACCTCTGCAAACCCCAAGCTTAGATTGTCGCTCCATTAATACCTCTGTACAGACTTGGTACAGACTTTGTGGCTTCTGGGCAGCTCATCCCTGGTCCGTTCCTTCAGCCGCTGCCTCTCGGCCTCTCAGCTATGTCATGTTTTACTCCTGCACATTATCTCTTACAAACAGGAGGAACCAGTAAGAGACAACAGAAAGAGTATTCCTGCTAGTCAACCTGCATGCTGTTGTACACAATGTCCCTGTTGTCCTCACAGCCTGTCTCCCATCCAATACCCTTCTCTTTCTGTTTCTTGCTTGGATGCAAGGAGACTGCAGAAGCATCTGTATGTTGGGAACTTACCCTGCAAATCTGGCTGCCCTTTGGTACCTTACTTAAGCGGTGCAGAAAAGCAGAACATGCACGGTGAAAGGCACTGTGCTATACCTGCCAGAGATGTGAGGTCAGAGGAAAAGGACTACCACAGTAATGAGTCTGGGTGCCTTTACATGGGATTTTATGTAGCGCTGACATGTTGTTATATTCATAACAGAAAGGTTTGTTGGCCAGGTGGCTGCTTGGTTGGTCAGTTTATTGGTTGTTACCTTTGCCCTTTGACGGATATAATAATACCTGAATGACTTCCTTTTGGGTGAGCAGAGTGTCAATGCCATGTGCTATAATGGAACTGAGAAAGCACAAATGAACTACCCGCAGTAGTAAGACGTAGACACAAGGAACAAGACATCCACCAAGCAGGTGCGATGGTCTAAACAAAACGTCCCTGATGGACTCAGGCATTGAACACGTGATCACTAACTGGCGGTGCTGTTTTGGGTGGTTTGGGAGCATGATTTTGCTGCAGGAAGTATATCACTGTGGGCAGGTTTTGAGATTAGGTAACTACTCTTCTTCCACTTCAGGCTCTATACGCTATGCTTCTGGATCAGGTGTGATCTCTCAGCTTCCTACTCTGGTCATGTTGCTTTCTTGCTCTGTTTCTATGCCTCCCGACCAAGAGAGACTCATATCCCTCTGGAATTACAATCCCAAATAAAGTTGTCTTTCTTAATTACATAAAAGTAACTATGGGGGTCATTCTGCCAGGGCTTAAAACACATAGGGGGAATGCAGAGTTTAAATGAAATATTTTATTTGTAAAAATAATTTTTGGACTTTTTGGACTTATTCAGTTAAAGATATTTATTGAGTATCACCTGTCATGTAACCAAAAAGAAATGTACCCGTTCCTGTGTTTTAATACACATCAGACATTCAGTCTTAAATAATAAAATTAGACGGTTATCATCATCTTAATCAAACACTGGGTTACTTAGACAAGAAAGGGGGAGGGGAGAATTTGTTCAAAGAATACCTGACTAACATTCTCCCCTGACAAGGACCTTAACTTTCAGGGAATGGAGTGTATACATTACAGAAATTTTCACCAGATCCCACAAAAACAAATCTATATTCCATGCTTGAATTAGACCCCCCAAAATCCGGGTGTCCATTACAGATCTGAATCTGCCAAAGTCTATACCATGTGAAGGTCCTTCCTCCAGCCCTGAGGTCAATAGATTGGGAAAAGGCCATATGAAGCTGGTAATAAAGTAGACTCAACACAGTGCTCAAGTACAAGTAATAAAAATTCATTACCTGGCATAACATTTTCCCTGGGGCTCCTATGGACTCTAAAGGGCAGGCTTGCACGTAATTAAATATCAAGGAGGAGCATAAGGGACTCTGAAAGTCTCCTCCTCAGCCTCTCCCCCTACCTTATGACTGTTTAGATAAGATTATGTCTCAGAAACGACCATCTTTTCCCCCTGTATTCTTTTCTCTACAGTGAGTAAAAACTATCAAACAAAAACAGACATAACGGGGTGAGAAGCCTCATCAACATTCAGAAGAGGGAATGTTGGAGGGTCACGTAAGACTGCCTTAGCGTAGCTCTCAGCATACTGACTGAGCTTCACACGTGATTCACTCAGGACGCCGCTGGGAGCTCCCTTACCTTGCAGCATCCAGCGTACCTCTTGGCTTCTCCTCCATGGCTTAACCAGTGCTTGCCTTCTTCTCATGTTCTTACCACTGTTTCCATCCCACCGTGTCCCTCACTGTGGTTCCTAGCTGTATGCCCTGGCTCAAGTCCCAGCTGATTTGCCTGCTGTGACAAGCCAGCCCTGCCTTTCAGAAGCCCCTTTCTGAGCTCTGGAGACTCTAAGTTGCCTCGAAGGCCTAAGAAGATGGCTGGTTCAGGCTTTAAATAATATGTCTACATCTACAGAAAAAAGGCACAACTGGATACTCAGTTCTCAAGGAGTCCCAGGGCTCCAACCATGAACACTGTACCCTAACTCCAGTTTGTGGCAGTATATAAATGACAGTACTCCAGAATAACAAGTATATGGTCCACGGAGTAGAAAAAGGCTGTACCACTGGTGTTGGCATCCTCTCTGTGAAAGCAGGCAAGTGACTACTGCAGTTTGGATGGCCAGCTTAGAGACATCTCCCAATGGTGCAGAAAAACCCAAAGGCTGGCCACATAGGGGCACCCGTCTGCTCAGACTCACAACTCGTTCTGTTGAGCCCTTGACTTTGATGAGTCTCACCCACTTTATTCAGAGTCTCCTTCTGACTTAAAGGCTCATAGCATTCAAATTCCCCTTGAAGTTGGTACCTAAATTAGACACAACACACCATAACACTGTGGATCTGTAATTAAATTACAATAAAGGTTTAAAAAAAACAGAAGGCTCTTTGCTCTTTTTTTTTTTTTTTTTTTTTTTTTTTTTTTTTTTTTTTATTATTAACTTGAGTATTTCTTATATACATTTCGAGTGTTATTCCCTTTCCCGGTTTCCGGGCAAACATCCCCCTCCCCCCTCCCCTTCCTTATGGGTGTTCCCCTCCCAACCCTCCCACCATTGCCGCCCTCCCCCCATAGACTAGTTCACTGGGGGTTCAGTCTTAGCAGGACCCAGGGCTTCCCCTTCCACTGGTGCTCTTACTAGGATATTCATTGCTACCTATGGGGTCAGAGTCCAGGGTCAGTCCATGTATAGTCTTTAGGTAGTGGCTTAGTCCCTGGAAGCTCTGGTTGCTTGGCATTGTTGTACTTTTGGGGTCTCGAGCCCCTTCAAGCTCTTCCAGTTCTTTCTCTGATTCCTTCAATAGGGGACCTATTCTCAGTTCAGTGGTTTGCTGCTGGCATTCGCCTCTGTATTTGCTGTATTCTGGCTGTGTCTCTCAGGAGCGATCTACATCCGGCTCCTGTCGGTCTGCACTTCTTTGCTTCATCCATCTAGTCCAATTGGGTGGCTGTATATGTATGGGCCAAATGTGGGACAGGCTCTGAATGGGTGTTCCTTCAGTCTCTGTTTTAATCTTTGCCTCTCCCTTCCCTGCCAAGGGTATTCTTTTTCCTCATTTAAAGAAGGAGTGAAGCATTCACATTTTGATCATCCGTCTTGAGTTTCGTTTGTTCTAGGGATCTAGGGTAATTCAAGCATTTGGGCTAATAGCCACTTATCAATGAGTGCATACCATGTATGTCTTTCTGTGATTGGGTTAGTTCACTCAGGATGATATTTTCCAGTTCCAACCATTTGCCTACGAATTTCATAAACTCGTTGTTTTTGATAGCTGAGTAGTATTCCATTGTGTAGATGTACCACATTTTCTGTATCCATTCCTCTGTTGAAGGGCATCTGGGTTCTTTCCATTTTCTGGCTATTATAAATAAGGCTGCGATGAACATAGTGGAGCACGTGTCTCTTTTATATGTTGAGGCATCTTTTGGGTATATGCCCAAGAGAGGTATAGCTGGATCCTCAGGCAGTTCAATGTCCAATTTTCTGAGGAACCTCCAGACTGATTTCCAGAATGGTTTTACCAGTCTGCAATCCCACCAACAATGGAGGAGTGTTCCTCTTTCTCCACAACCTCGCCAGCATCTGCTGTCACCTGAGTTTTTGATCTTAGCCAATCGCACTGGTGTGAGGTGAAATCTCAGGGTTGTTTTGATTTGCATTTCCCTTATGACTAAAGATGTTGAACATTTCTTTAGGTGTTTCTCAGCCCTTCGGCATTCCTCAGCTGTGAATTCTTTGTTTAGCTCTGAACCCCATTTTTTAATAGGGTTATTTGTTTCCCTGCGGTCTAACTTCTTGAGTTCTTTGTATATTTTGGATATAAGGCCTCTATCTGTTGTAGGGTTGGTAAAGATCTTTTCCCAATCTGTTGGTTGCCGTTTTGTCCTAACCACAGTGTCCTTTGCCTTACAGAAGCTTTGCAGTTTTATGAGATCCCATTTGTCAATTCTTGATCTTAGAGCATAAGCCATTGGTGTTTTGTTCAGGAAATTTTTTCCAGTGCCCATGTGTTCCAGATGCTTCCCTAGTTTTTCTTCTATTAGTTTGAGTGTGTTTGGTTTGATGTGGAGGTCCTTGATCCACTTCGACTTAAGCTTTGTACAGGGTGATAAGCATGGATCGATCTGCATTCTTCTACATGTTGCCCTCCAGTTGAACCAGCACCATTTGCTGAAAATGCTATCTTTTTTCCATTGGATGGTTTTGGCTCCTTTGTCAAAAATCAAGTGACCATAGGTGTGTGGGTTCATTTCTGGGTCTTCAATTCTATTCCATTGGTCTATCTGTCTGTCTCTGTACCAATACCATGCAGTTTTTATCACTATTGCTCTGTAATACTGCTTGAGTTCAGGGATAGTGATTCCCCCTGAAGTCCTTTTATTGTTGAGGATAGCTTTAGCTATCCTGGGTTTTTTGTTATTCCAGATGAATTTGCAAATTGTTCTGTCTAACTCTTTGAAGAATTGGATTGGTATTTTGATGGGTATTGCATTGAATCTGTAGATTGCTTTTGGTAAAATGGCCATTTTTACTATATTAATCCTGCCAATCCATGAGCATGGGAGATCTTTCCATCTTCTGAGGTCTTCTTCAATTTCTTTCTTCAGTGACTTGAAGTTCTTATTGTACAGATCTTTTACTTGCTTGGTTAAAGTCACACCGAGGTACTTTATATTATTTGGGTCTATTATGAAGGGTGTCGTTTCCCTAATTTCTTTCTCGGCTTGTTTCTCTTTTGTATAGAGGAAGGCAACTGATTTATTTGAGTTAATTTTATACCCAGCCACTTTGCTGAAGTTGTTTATCAGCTTTAGTAGTTCTCTGGTGGAACTTTTGGGATCACTTAAATATACTATCATATCATCTGCAAATAGTGATATTTTGACCTCTTCTTTTCCGATCTGTATCCCTTTGATCTCCTTTTGTTGTCTGATTGCTCTGGCTAGAACTTCAAGAACTATATTGAATAAGTAGGGAGAGAGTGGGCAGCCTTGTCTAGTCCCTGATTTTAGTGGGATTGCTTCAAGTTTCTCTCCATTTAGTTTAATGTTAGCAACTGGTTTGCTGTATATGGCTTTTACTATGTTTAGGTATGGGCCTTGAATTCCTATTCTTTCCAGGACTTTTATCATGAAGGGGTGTTGAATTTTGTCAAATGCTTTCTCAGCATCTAATGAAATGATCATGTGGTTCTGTTCTTTCAGTTTGTTTATATAATGGATCACGTTGATGGTTTTCCGTATATTAAACCATCCCTGCATGCCTGGGATGAAGCCTACTTGATCATGGTGGATGATTGTTTTGATGTGCTCTTGAATTCGGTTTGCCAGAATTTTATTGAGTATTTTTGCGTCGATATTCATAAGGGAAATTGGTCTGAAGTTCTCTTTCTTTGTTGTGTCTTTGTGTGGTTTAGGTATAAGAGTAATTGTGGCTTCGTAGAAGGAATTCGGTAGGGCTCCATCTGTTTCAATTTTGTGGAATAGTTTGGATAATATTGGTATGAGGTCTTCTATGAAGGTTTGATAGAATTCTGCACTAAACCCATCTGGACCTGGGCTCTTTTTGGTTGGGAGACCTTTAATGACTGCTTCTATTTCCTTAGGAGTTATGGGGTTGTTTAACTGGTTTATCTCTTCCTGATTTAACTTTGATACCTGGTATCTGTCTAGGAAATAGTCCATTTCCTGAAGATTTTCAAATTTTGTTGAATATAGGTTTTTATAGTAAGATCTGATGATTTTTTGAATTTCCTCTGAATCTGTAGTTATGTCTCCCTTTTCATTTCTGATTTTGTTAATTTGGACGCACTCTCTGTGTCCTCTCGTTAGTCTGGCTAAGGGTTTAGGCTCTTTGCTCTTATGGTAAGGCTTAATGGCTTTATGTGCATCATACATAAAACCCAGTCTTAAGTAATGTAAGGAGATGCCTCTCATTGGCATCAGAATCACATGCACACACACACACACACATACACACACACACACACACACACACACACACACAGTTAAAAATAATAGAAATAGATCATTTTAGAAGAATAAAGTTAAAGAGCCACATATTTGCAATCCAATGAAGTGTTTTCATTCAGAAGATCTATGTTTAAAATATCTGTGACCCACCAAGAAAAAAGCAGGTAGCCTCATCTTTGGATACGGCAGTTGAACAGGCATGCCACAGAAACAATTCTATAAACAATAGCAAAGAAACAGCGTAACGTTACCTCCTATCCACTAACCCCGGTTCATGGTAAGAAAACACTGCGAACTCTGAGTCCAGTGGTTTAGTTATAATTTAAATACATACAGCTGGTTTGGAGCAGGGGTGTTTGGTGTCAGTATAAACATCAGCACCATTATGTATCTACCCTGTGGCAGAAATTCACCTCCCTTCGAGGAATGCAGTGAGAGGGAGTGAGAGGGCAAGTGTGTCAGTGTCGGAGGCTTCTGTGGAAACATTCATAGGCAACATTGTTGATCTTCCTCAAAAACCAGAAACAACCAAGGCACAGCAGCAGAAGAGGGGAATAAACTGAGGGTATTTCCATGAGTTAAAAGCAAGAGTAAAAGTCCAGGCAGTCCATGGGTGAATCATTCAGGTATGTTTGAGTCCAAGAAGCCGACAGTGAATAGCCCCGAGTTTCTACATAGAAAAGGCTCAAACACAGGGTGTTAAAAGCCCTAAAGAGAGCCCACCCCAGGGGCTGAGAGGGCTGGAGGAGCCTCTGCCAGCCCAAGAGACTTTTTTTTTCCTGATTTAATCCAGGGTTTCACAAAATACAGCAAATACATTATAATATGTATTTTTCATGAGTACATGGTCTACTTCTATTTTTAATAAAATTATCAATATACATGTTTTTGGAGAACGTGGAGTTATATGGACATTTCTAAATAACAAGAAGAAGAGGAAGAAGAAGAAGAGGAAGAAAAAGAGGAAGAAAAAGAATTGTCCTCAGTTCAAGATAGAGTCTCATGATGCTTCCTGAACCCACACAATCCTCTGCAAAGTAGTTACGAAGCAAAGCCAAATGTTAAAACTTTGCATAGAAACCCTGAGATGAGTTTAGAGAGCTAAAACTTGTTGATTCTGTTGAGAGATGCTGACAGGTGAGTCGAAGCACCTCAATTTCACTCTGTTATCTTTATTTTAATAAGGGAGCAAAACAGAATTAATAATTCAGGAGCAAATTTTCCTGAGAACAAGAAAGTCTGCAGTGGCTTTAATTTTTAAATGTGAGTCTCCCAATCATTTCCCTGCCTGACGCTAAAAACTTCTACTGACTCCTGTGACTTGGTTGGGTACCACAAAGCCTAGAAGAAGGAAAAGGAGGCAGTGTGGTACCAAGACCGAGCAGAAGGAAAAGGAAGTGGGGCCTTTTAAAATTCTAGAAAAACTCTTGGAAGTCCAAATGACTGCTGGAGTTCAGAAGCCATTGTATGTTGTTTGTCCTAACACAATGTCACTTGTTCTGTTCTATTGAAAATTATATACTACATGATTGTGTACCATCTTCGATACATGTGGGAGCACAGTACAAAGGCGATTAGAACACTCTGGCTGCATAACCTTATTCATCATCTACCCCAGAATTTTTTTTCATGTGGCAAGAGTCAAAGTCTATACCCATAAAACACTGACACCCCCCCATGCCCCATTCCTCAAAGCCTGACAATCCAGTCCTACTTTATCTCTATAAATTTGAACATGCCAGATACCTCCTATAGCTAAAATCCTACATTTCTGTCTTCTTGAGATTAGCTTGTTTCAACTTACATATAGCCCTCAAGGTTCACCCAAATTGTAATATCTGTCAGTATACACCTCCTTTTTAAGGCTGAATAATATTCCTTTTTATGAACAGACCCTGCTTTATCTATCCACTACCTATGTGTGGATACTTAGATTGATTCCACCTTTTAACTATTGTATCATACTTTAAAATTGATGTTCTCTGTGACTAAATAAAAACAGAGGTCTGAAAGTATAACTCAATACTATAGCGCCTAAGGCACTAAGTTCTGTTCCCAGTACCACACTAAAAAGAAGGGGAAAAAAAGAAGAGAGAGAAGAGAAAG
Source organism: Rattus norvegicus (assembly GCF_021556685.1). NCBI lineage: Eukaryota > Metazoa > Chordata > Mammalia > Rodentia > Muridae > Rattus > Rattus norvegicus. The sequence goes on along the minus strand of NC_141549.1, from coordinate 79,379,137 downwards.
ATGAGGAGGTGGTGGTGGTGGCAGTAGCAGGGGTGGCAGTAGCAGGGGTGGCACTGGTGAAGACAGTAGGGGAAGAGGAAAAGAGGAAAAGAAAAAAAAAGAATAGGAAAGACAAGAAAAGAAGGCCACAATTTGACACTCCTTCCATCCAATGGCAGGGTTGATTTTGTCTGCCCTGAGACATAGTTGAGTTCCCTAGCCATTTGACTAGTAGAACAAAACAAAATTATTATCTGTTCAGACTTTTAAAACAGATGGTTTTGTCCTCTACTCACCAGAGGACAAGATGAGAGTCCATGGTGGATGCCCTTCCTTCTGCCCTCACTTATGCCAGCCTGTCCTCCATCCCTACAAAGGCAGCAGGGACGGAAAGAAAGCTACATAGACCCTTCAAACCTGTTCTCCCATCAGATATAGAAGGAAAGACAGTCTATCTGGAGAACAAGAATTACCAAGACATCCTGTGCTCATGATAAAATCATTAAGCCGGTAAGTTTTGAGGTGCAGTGTGACAGAAAAATAGACAACCAGAATGACTTTGACAGTAAATCTTCAGAAACTTCCCTGGGATTCTCCCACAGAGGAAAAAGACAGTAGTTCTTAACATCCTAAAGATGTGATGGCAGGAAGGCCATTCTCAAGACCAGATTGTGTCTGGCCAACCCCAGAGAGGCAGAGGAAAAAGGAGACCATAGGACACATGCTGATATGTTGATGCTATGGGTGTGCGTTTGTTAGCTTGCTGGACAGCATTGTGTCGAATGTGTATTGTTGATAAGTACTGTACTAGGAGGTGGTGACAGGTGAGCACGTGCCTGTACTCAGTGTTGTCACCTCTCTCTTCTCACCAACGCTTCCCACTCTGCCACTTCTCCATGCCGAAATCAGCAGTCGGGCCCACAGATGGAGTGCTGAAACTCACCATACTGTGAGAGCCATCCTCCTGCTAAAAAGGGGGGGGGAATCCAAAAGGGGAAAAGGACGCAGCTGAATAGCACTTAGAACTAGCATTTTGTGGCATCTTCTAATGAACTGTGTTTCATTCGCTTTGATTCAGATCTACGAGAAGTTTCCCAGGGTGTTTGGAATTCATGAGACAGTGACAGAAGCTCATTGTTAACTTCTTAGTCTAAGACAACAGAGTGAATTCAAAGACAAAAGCAAGCAGAATTCAGATATCTCTTAGGGACAAAATCTTAACTTTGTACAAGACACAGGAAAGTCGATTGTTCTAACGGGGCTGTGTCTTCCCACGAAGTTTACTGTGATCACTTTCCCATGCTCAGACTTGCTTTATTTATTTTGGATAGAAAACAAGTGAAGCATTGCCCCCAAGGGAGGGAGGAGTCCTTGCAGGTAGAGTGGTCTCTGAACTCACAGGATCATACCTACCCATCCTGGCTTTCCTTTAGTCTGTCAATGTGCCAAGACTGATTCAATACGTGGGCTCAGTCTCTCCTGTCCCTGCACCATGAGTATCAGAGCTACATGCTGTGGAAACCAATTTCAATCAAGGAATGAATATCTAGCATCAACCTTGGGTACAGGAAGTGTCAGTGGGACCCCAGGAAACCCTGATCTCCCACACGCCTACACAACTGCAGTCCTCTCCTCTTTCCTAATGTGTGTGTGTGTGTGTGTGTGTGTGTGTGTGTGTGTGTGTAAGCGTGTTACAGCTGTCTCTCTCAGTTCTCAGTTAAGGCAGGAACCCTGTCATTAACTAAGTTCCCTTTAATCCACTCCACACGTTAACAATGACTTGGTGCCCCCAAGAATGCCCACAGCATACCTAACATTAGATATATTGGGGAAAGATTTAGAGGTGAAAGAGATACAGAGACAGAACTTGTTTGTTCAGATAATAGGTAGTTACTAATGCTAGGCACTCACATGCAGAGGGGGTCTTGGAGGTCCCCAACAGCTGTAGGGGGGTCCCATGCCACAGGTACATAGGGCTATGGGGAATATGTAACTTGGTGAGAATCATGGAGGCCCTATAAGAAATTACCTTGATCTTTGTATGACTATAATTCAAGGCTTTTCTGACTTCAGGCAGGAGGCAAGGGGGAATGTTTTTCCATCCTGCTCCTGCTTGTGTTGGATGTTGACACTGGGCCCTGCAGCCCACATCCTTTGCTTAGGGCCTAAAGGGGACTGGCTGCTTTGGTACCTCAAGCTTCTTCATCCAAAGTATTGAAAATTAAAACATGAAATAAAGTGTGACTGTTATGCTTGAATCGGTCAGGGTTCTCCTAAGAAACAAAGTCACATCACAAAGAGTGGACAGAAAGAGACATGCTCTGAGAGACTGGTGAATGTTATGATTGATCCTGTGCAGGGAAATAGCCAAGACGTAGCTGGAGGCCAAGAGAGCAGATATTGTAGTTTAATATAAGCCCAAGGGCCACAGAAACAGGGAGGCTAAGTTTCTGTGTGACTCCAAATCTGAAGGCTGAAAACTGGGTTTGCTGATGCCTATGTACAGGGCGAGTGGACACTCCAGCTCAAGTAGTAGATGAGATTTGCCCCTACCCCTTGTTATTCAATCTGAACCCTTTATGGATTGGAAGAGGCCCAAACACATGAGTGACAGAAAATATTAACCCAACCTACCAACTAAAACTGATGTCTTCTCAAATACCCCTCAGACACACGCAGAACTGTGTTTCACATTATCTGACTCAAATTAACATCATCTCAAACAAATGAATTAAAGGATTGCCATTTGCATCTATTCTGCATAAATATTTCCATATGCTTAAATTGCCTTTAGCTGAATTATCATACCTGAGACATGGCAGATGCTATATAAATAGTCTTCAGCTGTATTGCTGAGCGTGTAGAGACAGGGAAATTAAAGCTACCCATTGTCAGTACCAACACGATCTCTAAACTTTTTTAAGTCCAAGATTGCATTGTTGGCATCCACTTTGTTAATGTTCAGATAAACGTGAGTTCAGGTCCTAGAAAACCAACTAGGATCAGCCTAGGCCCTCCATGTCTTCTTCTGCAGCCTCGGGAGTGTGCCTCCTTGTCTCAGCCATCAGTGGTTCTGTCATTACTAAGTGGCACTATTTCCAGTCAGAGCTGAGTCTTGATGAGACCATCTGAAAAAGGTAGGGAAGTGAAACCTGCCCCTCTCCAACACCGTGTAGTTGGAGGATCAGTAGGCATAATTGGGGTTGAGTATCGGCATGGCAAACACTTGCCAGAAGATGTTTGTAAGACTTGGGTTTCTGGTGACAGACACTCTGGGAAACGGCTCCTGTCTCTTCCCCAAATAAATGTTTATTGTGAATCACGCCCATATTAACATGAAGATTTTTCTCCATCACACACCCAAAAACCATGACTGTCCTTAAGTAAGAACTCTTGCTTTTATCAGCTCACACCATCTCTGGGAGAAATGTGTCTTTTCATTTAGCTTCTTGGGTGCTAATTAATTGCTAATTATCTTCAACTACAACTACCTTCCCTGCACTGATTTTGCCACACAGATTCATGAGCATTTTTTTTGTTAAACCAAGTGCAGTTTCATGCATTGAAAGGAGCAGGCCCATGCATTATTCACTCCACATAAATGCATGTGCTCCTATTTGAAAATTTCAAAGATCTCAGGAAGAAGCATGGAGGAGAAGCACAATCTGACAAAGGCAAGTACTGGGACGGGAAAATTATATACGGATGGAAATGGAGCAATCTGTGTGAAATGAAGCCATTGGGAAGGATGCAAGAACCAGAAGGAAGGAGAAAACTCTCCTGTGCCTCTCATGACCCCAGTGTGCACAAAGGAAGTGCAATGTCACATAGGGATCCCTTCTCTGATCTCCCACAACATGAGCAAAGCCAAACTACCCTAGGCTTTAAAAACTACCTTTGCCAGAACCCACTTGACCATCTAAGGAATGCACAGAAGGCCAGTGTCTCCTCCAAACAGAAGCAAGCCTAGATCCCACTTGTCATCAAGAAGCTGATGAGAGAAGATCCCCAAATCAGAATTGCTTGATTTTTTTGGAGAAAAATTAGAAGACAGAAAAGCACTAAACTGAATTGTCCTTCAGGCACCAGCTTCTTTTAGTGCTAAAGCCACAGTTTCAGTCCCCACAAAGTGAAGTATCTTCTCCTAAGGGTCCCAAGGAAAGAGAGACCCTGTGCTGTATGGTGAGGATACAGGTTTAGTTAATAGGTGACCTATGCTGTTTGCCCTAGCATGCTTTCTATTGCTGCAATAAACACCATGACCAAAGACAGGTTAGGGAGGAAAGGGTTTTTCAAACTGTCATGTCCTGATCACAGTCCATTATAGAGAGAAGCTAAGGCAAGAGCTGAAACAAAGAACATACAGGAAAGTGCCTACTGGCTTTCTCAGTTTTCTTTTTATACAAGCCAGAACTGCCACCCAGGAGTGGCATCACCCACAATGAACTGGGCCCTCTTACGCCAATCATTAATCAAGAAACTGTCCCTATAAGCTTGCCTCCAAGCCAATCTGATGGAGGTATTTTCTCAATGGAGGTTCACTCTTCCTGGAAGACTCTAGCATGTGTCAATTTGAAATAAACAAGCAAACAAACAGCATACAATTTAATAGAGGTAGGGGAGAAGGGCACATATGACAATGCTAAGTGACAGAAGTATCTCTCTCCTTGAGTAGGGAATAGAACTTGGCTAATGTGTGGCCTGCAAGACATGACCATGGCCATGATGTCTTGAGCAGGTGGTAGGTAAGATGTGTGTCACTGCCCTGCTTGCAGCTTTGTTCGCTTGGAGCCCAAAAAGCTCTGAGTGTTCTAACAATACTCTAAACCCCGAACCCCAAAAGCTTCTGTGATAAAGTAAAGAATGTATCTGGGGTTTGTCTCCAGTTGCATGCACAGAGCTCAGTAACCCTTGGAATTGTTAAAGCTAATAGAGATGCTTGGCTCCTGCCAGGCAACTTCAAGATGAGGGCTGGTCATCAGGGAGTCCACAGATATGCCTAGCTTTGGGGCTTTTTGCTTCTGACCTCCAGGAAAGAGAGAGATGAGGAGCTGTGTGCAAGCCAACAGCCATTGGTTTATTTGATCAATAAAACCCTGGAAAAAAATCCTTGGACATTATGGCTGAGGGCAGCTTCCTGGATGAGGAACACACAGACATGACAAGAAGCTGAAGCTTCCTGAACACCAAGGAAGACACAAAAGAACTGGGCGGTGGGGACTCTCCAAGGTTTGGGGCTACACGTCTCTTTCCTGGGCTGTTCCTGGCCCGAATCTTCATGATAATGCTCTAATCATGACCACAATTCTCTCTCCTGGGTTTTCCGAGTTGTAGCAAATGGAGAGGACTGTAAAGACCTGGAATCTCTAGCGTTTGGCTCTAAGTGAAGATGGCCTGGTGACCCTGGAAATGCATCGTGTCCTGTGAAGACAGTGTAGCTGAGGACTGAGCCTTCAATGCTGCAGTCTGACACTGACTCCGACAGGTAGAGACAGAAGTAGATGGCAGTCCACCCTCTCAGAGTATAAACCTTGGGACTCGCTTTACCTTTAGCTTTTCCTTTCTAACACCCACCCATGCGTTACTCTTGACCTTACTTAAGGGTAGTATGTTTCCTCTTGGAATGCAAAGAATAGCCAGACAGGAGGCCCAACCATCCCTCAAGCATGTGGCTTTCAAGCCTTTTATAAAGCAGCAGGCTGTGCTTCATAAAATAGTTCATCAAATAATCCCGTTAATATGCAAGAAATAAGGCAGACACATACGATTCCATTAATAATGTTAAATTTCACACTTACAGAAGTGTGGTTCTATAGACTAGAGACAATAAGGAATGAGCTTCTCTGTGCTTTCAAAGCCTCGCAAGTCAGCACATTCCCTTTCTCTTCCTGAAATCAGAAAGGGGTGGGGGAGGCAATAAGAAGAACCAAAAGTCATTTTGCAAACTAGTCTTTTCAGTGAAAGTAGGAAGCAGATACAACCCACAGACTACAAATTGTGAGCTCGAGCTGCCGAAAGCCGCTGGTTTAAGGAGAAAAGCCATGGAGCAGAACCGGAGAAGAGAGCACAGCCTCAGTGAATGGCAAAGAATAACACACACATCCGCCTGGGGGGCCAGTGACAAACAAAAGGGAACGCCTGCATCCCTGACTGGCCAGTGTGTGTAGAAATGTTACCAACAGGGGCAGGGCAGCTCACGCGCCTGGCTCATGTGCTGGTCAGATAAAGCAAGAGGCACGCTTCTGCCAGTCGTCACTCTGCTCTCTGTGGCCACCAGTACCGTTTATGAGATCCTGAAAATGACAAAGAGTAACACCCGGGGGATCCAGATCACCATTCCCTGCGTGATACCCAATGAGGTCCCGAATGACAGACCAAAGAAACGATTCCTCCTAACTCCCACCTGATGGACTAGTGAGTTTATTAGGGTTACATCCAGGAGAATGGGTGACTCAAAGGCAGCCGAATCATTGAGAAGCCTCTGCCAACACAGGGATGACTCAAGCAAGAAATCTGTGTCTTGGGGTTGGGGATTTAGCTCAGTGGTAGAGCGCTTGCCTAGCAAGCGCAAGGCCCTGGATTCCGGTCCCCAGCTCCGAAAAACAGAAAAGAAAAAAAAAAAAAGAAAAGAAAAAAAATCGGTGTCTCTGGAGTTTCCTGCACACTTTGCAGGCAATTCCACCAGAAAGTTTCCGCTCAGGCAACGATTAGTGCTTCTAGAACCTGGTGAGGGTCCCGGGGGTCTTGCAATGCCCAGAGCTTCCTGGGCCGGTTAGTCCATAAGCTTCTGGAGACTTCTAAATTCACTTTGCTCCCTGATCTTCTGAGAGTGTTTCAATTCGAAAAGAATGGCTTCTATACACGAAGGATCCTTCTCAGAATATCAATAAAGGGTTGATCTTAGACAGCTAAATTACAGAATTAACAGATTAAGAAAAGGTGTGGGTGGTGCTGTTTAAGCACAGGACAGCAACATAAGCAGAAGATTAGGGTAACAGCCTGCGGTACATACGCTGTATTCCCCAGCAGTGCCGGGGGGCGGGGGAGATTTAATTTAAAAGGTATCAGAAATAAAGGAGGAGAAAGCTTGGAATTAAATTCATTGAATGCTTAATCCAAAATAGCTGGGAGTTCTAAAATATAGCTTAAAGCTAATAAGGTAATTAAAGTATAAACATGCATAAAAGTACTAGACAAAGCCATGAATAGTAATATTAATAACTATGAAATAGGTGATTGTGGGATTGGAGCAAAGAAATAAACAAGCTAATTTTGTGATTGTTCTCTGAGGGGAACCAATAAATATTCTTTAAGGAAACAGAGTCCTGAGGTAATTACATGACAGTGCAAAAAAAAGCCTTTGAATAAAAATACCAACTTCAGTAATTATCGCAAGAGTGAAGGAAAGGAGCAAATAGCTCACATAATTACATATCTTTAATATACTATTTTCAGAGGTTTCAGTTTCACAGAAAAGCTGAATAAAAAGCATCAAGAATTCCCGTCCACTCCCTCCCCCCACCCCACAGATGCACATCCTGCTCCAGAGGGTCACATTGGCTACAACTGGCCAATCTGTGAGGATACATGACTGACTCAGAAGTTCACGAGTGACACCAGAGTGAACTGCTGTTGTGCACCCCATGTATCTCACGCACAACATTCTGAGTCCGTCATTACAGCATCAAACAGATGAGTGCCCTGGTCCCGAGTCTCCCGTGCTCTGCTCTACTCCCCGGCTTTAACAGTGGCAGCCACCTTTTCCCTTACTGTTCCTGTCACCTGCCATCTCTGAGAGGTCATGAGTTGGGGGTCACACGTCAGCCTTTCCAATTTGTTTTTCACTTGTAATTGGCATAGAAGCTGCCCCCCCACCCCCACCGTGTCTCCTCATGATTTGATGCCTTACCTCTTTTCCTTGCTTAGTGATATTCCACAGTTTAGATTACTATGGGCTGTTTAATCCGTTCATCCTATAGCTATAAATATAACTGATGAACCTCCGTGTCCAGATTTTTCTGGAGAGAAAATCTGATTCCTGTGGGTAAAATAACAAAAGAGAGTACTTGCTAAATCAAACGAACTGTTCCGAGTTCAAGGCCAGCCTAATCTCCATAGCACATTCCAGGCCAGACCTTGTCTCAAAGAAGAAGTTTAGAAATAATAAAGTAATGATGAATCATTCCCAAATGGAGCTAGAAATTCTGCTTCTCTCCCTGAAGATGTACAGGATACAATCCCGCATGAAGGTACAGTAAAGCCAAATCGGGGGTGGGGTATGCAAATCACTTAAATATTCTGATGGAAAGTAATTTGTTAAATGGGACACGGCACGGAGAAACACAGACGTTAATAGAAAAGATTACTAAATGCATCTACATTGAAATTAAAAATTAAGGGCTTGTCAGATGGCTCCGTGGGGGAAGGAACTTGCTGAAGAGCCTGATGACACAAGTCCAATAACTGGGCACCCACATGGGAGGAGAGAAACAGCTCTCGCAAGTCCTCTGACATCTACGGGTACACCTAGTATACACCGACTTCTCCAGAAACGTTTAGTGAAAAAGCAGTGACATATGGTGAGTGATATACAAGTTTGTCACCAAAGGTTCCCACCTCATTTAGCAATAACAAAGCAGTAAAAACACCACAGAGTTTTCAGGCTGAATTATGTTTAGAAATCAATTTAAGATTATATGACTCGTTTCCTGTGTGGTTTGATGTTTGAATGTCTTCAGGCCTAGAAGACAGAGAAAAACTGTCTGCTCCTCCCAGACACAGATAATCCCTAGTTAGAAAAATACTCCTGTGGGATCGTCTTTTGTACATAGTAAGAATTTTGGTTTCTTTAAAACAAACAAACAAGCAAACAAGCAAACGGTTCTGTTATGTGAATACAGTTTTTCTTTTAATCCCAAGCTTCTCACAGCAGGTGATTATGATTTGCCTCCTGCACTAGAAGGGGCGTGATTGTGGCCAGCTGCAGATAGTTTAATTCTGGGGACTCTGGAGAAGGTATAAATGAGAGAGCCCTGAGAGGGCCTGTGGTGGCTGCTGTTCCCTCTGCTGCTCCTGGTTACTGCTGTTTTTGTTTGACGAGGAGAAGTTGTTGGAGGTAGCCTGACAACATAGGTTGGACTGGCTCCAAAAAGCCTCAAAGCTCCTAATCAGCAGGAAGTAGTCTGAAGAGGTCTGTGCCCTCTTTTCCCTCTAGACTTCATTCTCTCCTACTTAGTGTTAGGAGGTTGAAAGGGATCAGGGTGGAATAAGAGTTGGAAGGGAGGTAAAGATATAAGAACCTCATAAAGCAGGGAAAAATACACCAACATTCATGAGCCTATCAGCAAACCCACCACCAACCTCAAACCACCCTGGTCTGTCTAGCAGTCCGGGAGGAAATACTGCCCTAAGATCCAGATCCAAGGCAACTAGAGACAAGCCCAGAGCTCACTGATCACTGATGACCATTCTGCAGTCTGTTCACTCTGCCTTTGTGACCTTGCCCGCTGGAAACCATGACAGAGTCTGACCACAACTGCCCCACTCTTGTCTCTTTTTTTTTTTCCAGCAACACTATACTGGCTAGTTTTGTGTGTCAACTTGACACAAGCTGGAGTTATCACAGAGAAAGGAGCCTCAGTTGTGGAAATACCTTCATGAGACCCAGCTGTAAGGCAATTTCTCAACTAGTGGTCAAGGTGAGAGGGCCCAGCCCATTGTGGGTATTGCGGTCCCTAGGCTGGTGGTCCTGGGTTCTATAAGACAGCAAGCTGAGAAAGCCATGAGGAGCAAGCCAGTAAGTAACATCCCTCCATGGCCTCTGCATCAGCTCCTGCTTCCTGACCTGCTTGAGTTCCTGTCCTGACTTCCTTTGGTGATGGACAGCAATGTGGAAGTGTAAGCTGAATAAACCCTTTCCTCCCCAACTTGCTTCTTGGTCATGATGTTTGTGCAAGAATAGAAACCTTGACTAAGACAAACACTTTTAAAAATTGTGTACGTGTATATGGACATGTGTGCATATGCGTTCACGTGCCCATGTGTGCACATGCAGAGGCCCCTCCACTGTCTACATTGTTTCTTAAGATGGGATCTTTCAGGGGCTGGAGATGTAGCTCAGTGGTTAAGAGAACTGACCGCTCTTCCAGAGGTCCTGAGTTCAAATCCCAGCAACCACATGGTAGCTCATAATCATCTGTAATGAGATCTGATGCCCTCTTCTGGCATATCTGAAAACAGCTGTAGTGTACTCATATATAATAAATAAATCTTAAAAAAAAAATATGGGATCTTTCACTGACCTCGGGGCTTACAGAGTAGACTAGACAAGATAGACAGAAAGCCCTAGGGATTCCTCAGCCCTAGCCACTCTCATTCCAATCTCAAGTGGGATTACAAACATCCAGTGCCACACTTAGTTAGCTTCTGGATTCTGGGAGTCCCACTCACCTCCTCATGCTTCTGTACCAAGCACATTAGCCACTTTGTGCCCTCCCTAGTTCTCTCTCTATCTCTTGACTGGCCTGCCTACCATCTCTAGCAGGACAACCATTCAGAAGTCCATTAATAAATTTGACCTCTCCTATTCGAGCCCAAGGGAGTGAATCACACCCGGGTAGTCCAAGAAGCATCCAGAGTTGCACAAACCCACCAGTCCTGGCTGCTCATTCACTTCTTAGATACTTGTCCCCCCTTCCCCAACCCATCACCCCACTCTTGAGTCCCCACTCCTGTTCTTATGCGAGTTCATGAGGACCAGATGAGGAATTTACTCCTCTCAGAAGCACGAGTATTTTAACAAACCATTTCTTAAAAGACTTCGACACTAAACTGCCACTTTATATCTATTAGGACAGCTGTCACCACTCAAAACAAAATGCACATGTGTGGCAAATGTTAATGAGATGCGTAGGCACTGAGACCAATATGCAAATGAAGACGTGGGAAGAAGAGTGGGTGTCCATTGTGGAAAACAATATGGCAGTTCCCCAGAAAAAAACATCAAATTACCAAGTGACTCACCAAACCCATTTCTGGGTTCCTGCCCGAAACAACAGAGAGAGGATCCTGAGCAGATTCGCTCACAACTGTTCACAACAGCATTCCTCCCAACGGCCAGTGTGGAAGCAACCGCGATGTCCATGCACCGATGCACGGAGAAGCGAAGGAAGCAGACACTATTACTCCGCCTTAAGAAGGGATGGAACTCCACGGTGTTCTCAAAGGCTCTGTAGTCTGTGAAGCAAGGCAGTCCTAGGAGTGGGAAGCTACTGTTTGCTGGATACATGGTGCCAGGAGGAATGGAAATCTGCAGAGATGGGGGTAGTGATGACTTCATAACAGGAAAAATGGACTTAGTGTAACAGAGCTGTACTCCTACACATGGCTAAAAGGTAGCTCGATACCAAGCACTTAAAAAATGCGGGAGAGAGGAGGCAAATTGTGCTGTGTATACATTACCACAACAATTAAAAAGATAAAAGGCTACATACAGTGCTTCACTGTCTAGTTACTGGGGTTTGAGTTAAATGTACACAGACACTTTGTGATTAGTATTAGGCGAAGAAGGTCTTAGTCCCCCGTTAATATGTCACGCGGAAGGGTGAAGATGGGTGGGTATGCGTGCACTTGCAGAGGCCAGAATTCAACCTCTTGTGTCCCTTCCCCAGATGCCTTCCACCTTGGCTTGACACAGGTTCTCTCACTGGGACCTGGAATTCTGTTTTTGTTAGGGCTTTACTGTTGTGAACAGACACTATAACCAAGGCAAATCTTATAAGGACAACATTTAATTGGGGCTGGCTTACAGGTTCAGAGGCTCAGTCCATTATCATCAAGGTGGGAACATGGCAGCATCCAGGCAGGCATGGTGCAGGAGGAGCTGAGAGTTCTACATCTTCATCTGAAGGTCGCTAGGAGAAGACTGGCTCCCACATGTTTAAGAGGAGGGTTCATTGCCCTCTCCCACACTTCCTCCAACAAGGCCACACCTACTCCAACAAGGCCACACCTCCTAATAGAACCCCTCCCTGGGTCAAGCATATTCAAACCATCACAGACTCACCAGTAGCTCAGTAAGTTTCTGCAAACTCCAGGATCCTTCTGGTTCTGCCTCCCCAGGTATAGCACTGCAAACACATTCTACTACACCGGGGTTTTTGCATGGGTTCAGGTCTCCAGACTTGCAGGGTAAACACTTTACCAATGAAGATATCCCCTAACCCTTCTTCAGTAACACTTAACTGGCCCCTCTGCACCAGTATGAGACTTCACCCAGCCATTTTGAAAATTACCCAATGGAAAGCAAGTACAACAACGCAGAGAGAGAGAGAGAGAGAGAGAGAGAGAGAGAGAGAGAGAGAGAGAGCTGTCAGAGAAAAACTTGAGCCACTATTCAGAGCGATGCCCAGCAAGAAGGCCTGCTCACATATGGAGACATCTTCGTGTACAGTCAGCACAGGCACAGTGAGCATGGCCTGCAGGCCAGACCCTCCGAAGGGCAGCTAGAATGGTGCATGGAGATACAGTCTACTGAGCCACACTTTCAGACTTCTGTAAGTACATCAGACAGTAACTTGAAATCTGGGTCTTTGATTTGCGAGCCTGCTGCTTCCTCCAAAAGAAATAAGCAGAAGCCTTTCCCCTGAAGGCCCAGGCAGGGAATCTCACTCTCCTCTTAGAGGGGGCAGCTCACTTTCCCTGAGCCCAATGCCGATGGAGCAGCAGGGGATATGGAGTCTGTCCTCCTAACTCTTCCTTCTCATAAAGAAAAGGTTGAGGCTGATACTGGGGCGGGAGTTCCTTCCTCTCACCCCATACCCCCAACACCACAGGCAGTGCGGGCTGGGAAATTATTTTTTCCACATTTTCTGCGTGAGTCGTGAACACTGCAGGCAGAGTATTCATAAACCTTAGATTTCAGAAAGGTCTCTTAGCAGCCCCTTTTAAAGGTTTTTATTAGCATATATTAATTATGCACAATGGTTTCATCATGATATTTTCATGCATGTGTATAATGTATCTCAATCACATTCACCCGGTTAGCCCTTGTCTCGCTCCCCTGATGATTCCCTTCCTCTTCTAAGTAAGGCCTATTTATGTTTCTTTCTCTCTCTCTCTCTCTCTCTCTCTCTCTCTCTCTCCTCTCTCTGTCTCCTCCTCTCTGTCTCTGTCTCTCTGTGTATCTCTCTGTCCCCCTCTCTCTCTGTCTCTTTCTCTCTGTCTCTTTCTCTGTGTCTCCCCCTCTCTCTCTGTCTCTCTCTGCATCTCTCTCTGTCTCTGTCTCTGTGTCCTCTCTCTCTCTGTGTCTCTTTCTGTCTCTCTCTGTCTCTCTCTCTGTCTCTCTCTGTGTCTCTTTCTCTGTGTGTCTCTCTCTCTGTCTCTCTCTGCATCTCTCTCTGTCTCTGTGTCCTCTCTCTCTCTGTGTCTCTTTCTGTCTCTCTCTGTCTCTCTCTCTCTCTCCTCTCTCTGTCTCCTCCTCTCTGTCTCTGTCTCTCTGTGTATCTCTCTGTCCCCCTCTCTCTGTGTGTCTCTTTCTCTGTGTCTCCCCCTCTCTCTCTGTCTCTCTCTGCATCTCTCTCTGTCTCTGTCTCTGTGTCCTCTCTCTCTCTCTGTCTCTTTCTGTCTCTCTCTGTCTCTCTCTGTCTCTCTCTCTCTCTCTCTCTCTCTCTCCCTCTGTCTCTCATGTGCGTGTGCGTGCGCACATGTGCATGTGTGTGTGACACAATGAGTTTCACTAGGGTTTCCTACAGGAGCATGTGTGAGGGAGTATTGGCAAGAGCAAGATCAGCTTATCAGTAAAGGGAACACCACTGAGGAAAAATGTTTGTCCTTCATCAGCAGCGTTAACTCAAAGGATCTCATAAGCCCCTCCCTGCTCCATGATGTGATGTTGACGGGGCCCCTTCCCCTGCAGGTCCTAAGAACTGCTGAGAGCTCAAGGGTACCACAGCCCAGAAGACAGCATTCCACAGTGCTCCACCTGGAAGCCGCTGATCAAACACCAGGAGAAATCTGTATTCTGGGCAACATTCCTCATAGCAAGTAGGGCCTCTCTTGTCTCCTCCTCCCTGCTGAGCGCTGAGGCCCCAGGTGAGCATCAGGTGGCTGGGTCTGAGCATGCCTTCATAGCATACAGCTTACTGTCAACATTCACTTCCCCGACTCTCAGAGACAGTGCAGCAGAGGCCTCCAGAAAACACCATGGGGGCAAACCTAGTAAACAGCACAAAGCTTCCTAAAAATCTGAGGTTCGACACTAAACAATAGCATTCCCAAACAGCGAAGAAATCAAAGTTTCTACCATTGAAAGATGTAATTTTTATTTTTCTTGGATATTTTAGGTATTTACATTTCAAATGTTTTACCCTTTCCTTCCTCTCCCATCCCCTCTCCCGCCTCCCCTTCCTTCTATGAGAATATTCCCACTCCCACCCACCCACTCCAACCTCAACGCCCTGGCATTCCCCTACGTCGGGGAAACGAGTCTTCACAGGACCAAGGGCTTCTCCTCCTATTGATGCTGGACAATGCCATCCTCTGCTACATATGCAGCTGGAGCCATGGGTTGCTTCATGTATATGCTTTGGTTAGTGGTTTAGTCCCTGGGAACTCTGATGGGGTCTGGTTGTCTGACATTGTTCTTCTTCCTATAGTGTTGCAAACCCCTTCAGCTCCTTCAGTCTTTTCTCTAACTCCTCCATTGGGGTCCCCTTGTTCAGTCCAATAGTAAGCTGCAACCATCCTCATCTGTATCAGTAGGACTCTGGCAAAACCTCTCTGGAGACACCCATATCCGGCTCCTGTTACCAAGTGGAATTTTTTTTTAATTTCTTTTAAAGATGCACTCATTTGATTTTATGGTTATGAGTGCTGAATCCTGCATAGCCTCTGTGGAAGAGATGGCATGACACAGTTCCTGCCCCTTGGGCAGAGCCAGCAGGGCATGGGCCTCCACCACTGTCGACAGTTGCTGTGGGCATAGGGTATGCTTGTACAATAATGTACATGATTTTCTATATGTTCCGCCTTCAGGAAATATTCTCTGAAAACACGAGTCTAAGAATATATAATTTCTCAACTATGCAAAATATAAGGATGCAATATGAATTGTATGAGGGTCTTTATGGGCCTAAAAGAGCAGAGGCAGTTGCACTATGAGTCAACTTGTCAGAAAGATATCAAGGAAAGAAATAAAGAGATCTAGGGGGTGGCAAGATCCCACCCAGCCAAGTTTATTGTTTGTGCTTACAAAGGCAGATGGATTCCTGAGTTTAAGATCATCATGGGACAGAGCTACTTTAGGGCCAGGCAGGTACTCTCAGTTGCCAGATCCCACCCAGCTAGCTCATTGTCTGTGCTTACAAAGGCAGATAGATCTCTGAATTCATTACTATCTACTTGCTGTTTTTTCTAAGAATCAATAGGCCATGGAATAATCAAAGGGGAACTTGGGATGGACAATTGAATTGCTATGCAAATAAAAGGTAGGGCTTTGGTCTGCAAGAGCTAAGCTGTCTCAAGCAGAACACCAAGCTGTCAGCTAGTACCCAGAATTGATTCCCCAACACCCCTTCCCCAGGACCCCTGACCAAGCTGAAACTGGTCCTTGGCATATAGGTATTTGCTCTTATGTGTGTATGTATGTCATGTATGTGCCTGATGTCCATTGAAGCTAGATGAGGGCATCAGAGCCTCTGCAACAACACCTACAGGCAGTTGTGAGTTAGCATGTGGATTCTAGGAACCACACATGGGTACTCTACAAGAGCCAGTGTTCTTAACCATTGGCCACTCTCCAGCCCAACTTGAATGTTCCTTTTAATTAAAACATGCTTTACATTTAATTTACTTTAATTGTGTACGTACATACATGCCAAGGTGCACATGCAGAAGTAAGAGGACAACTTTTTATATCTAGCATACTATTTTTTATTGATTCTTTGGGGACTTCACATCATACACACCTATCCTATTTGCCTCCCAGTCCTTCCCTGTCCATCCCCCAACCCCACTGCCCTTGTGACTTCCCCACCCCCCGCACACACAAAAAAAAAATGTCGAATTTACTCACTGGAGTTTGGTCAAACTTTCAGTGGCCTGCTCCTTAAATAGAACTGAGTCCTTCCCCTTCCCCCATCCCTGCTGGAAGCCATCTATTATGGACAGCCACACTTAAGCATCCTATCACAGTTTTCAAGAGTTCTCTCAGATGGCTTCCTGTCTAGGCTGTTACTATTGGGTGGGGGTAGGTAGAGGCAGAGGTTAAGACAGACGTCTTCCATATCCCTCTTTCTTAACTGTGCATCAACAGTCATCCAAATCACTGTGAAAGTGGCCTATCTGCTCTATATTCAGTCTGTGGGACATAGCTCATGGGCTTGCACATGGTTTCTGGCATGAGCACAAACCACAAATAAGGCTCATGTTTGCAGGGATCTGCAGACCCAGACAAGGCCCTCTGATGCAGCTTGGATCACAGATATCAACACAGCGGCAGGCCACAGCACAGACCATAAACATCTGTCTGGCTGCCAGTGGCAACACGGGCTATGGACATCAGCACAGACACGGCCAGTAAAACCATGGGCTCAGACATTACCCTCAGAGGCATCACAGGTAAGACATCACCACGGCCTTAGGTAACAGTACAGGCCACTCGTGTCAGTATGGCCCCTGGTTGCGCCACATCCCCCATGAGCATCAACATGGCTTCAGGCTGCAGTACAGATCACGTCTCCTCTTGGCACAGGCAGAAGACAACTTTCAAGCATCAGTTTTCTCTTTCTACTCTGCATGTACTAGGGATGGGTCTCAGGTCCTCAGACTTGACAAGCACCTTTACCTGCTCGCCACCTCGATGGATGTTTTTGCTAACTCTTTTGCTCTCGGAAAAAAATATCATGCCTATTTCTCTGTCCTGTAAAAACCTTCTTCAAAGTAATTCTTACAGGTCCACCACTGATGACAATCCCCTACTGCTAGACGTTCAGATCATCCTGTGTCACCCTTACACAGACAAGATTAAGAAGAACACACCTCCACAAACACCTTCCTCCAACTCAATAATGGCGTCCTTAGAATAACTCGTGGAAGCGAAACTACTGAGCAGAGTGCTGCGCTTTCCATTTGTGCTTACAGAACAAGCAAACTCAGAGCACAGCTGTCAACAGCAGCACCTGTCCCCATCACCCCACTTCTAATTCCTTGCCTCCCTCACCCCTGCCCCTGACATTCAACCTTATTGCTATGTAGTGCTTGCTTTTCTCATTGTGATGGCTACCTGACAAAAACTACTTAAGGAAGATGGGTTGGTCTTCTGGGTTTTGTTGTTCTGCTTTTTTGTTTTCCTGGCTCATGGTTCGGGGGCGTAATTCATGACGGTTGGGGAGTCCTGTGTTAGATGGTCAGCTCCACACGCCGCATCCACTGTCAGGGGTCACAGTGATAAATGGGGGTACTCAGTTTGCCTTCTCCTTCCCATTCAGCCTCAGATTCCAGCCCGTGGGATAGTGTTGCCCACAGCGAGGGTGGGTCATCCCGTTTCAATCAATTTAGCCCAGGAACACCACCCCCACCCTCAAGGACAAGCCCATGTTTTTCTTGTGATTCTAGATCCTGTAAGTTGATGATCAATATTCAATACTTCAGAGTCCTTTTCTTTCTTTCTTTTTTTTTTTTTTCTTTTTTTCGGAGCTGGGGACCGAACCCAGGGCCTTGCGCTCGCTAGGCAAGCGCTCTACCGCTGAGGTAAATCCCCAACCCCCAGAGTCCTTTTCTTAAAAACACGGGTACCCGCCAAACTATTATAGTTAGCTAGATTCAGGGAAACCAACATTAACACAAACCATTAGCTAAGCTTCCAATCATGCTCTAAGCTCTTCAGTTCCGAAGACGCTCGCTCACCGTATCTCTCCCACCACAGTCAGCCAGAGAGCATGGTCAGTTACTCAAGATGCTTCAAAGTGAAATCGACAGTGTTCAGTTCTGTTGCTTTGCAGAGGATATCCCCGGTTCCTATATATTGGTGACACCCTCCATTCCTATTTATTTGTTTCCCTGCTCAGGACCAGGTTCAAGTTCAGTTGACTCCTTCAGCCTTCTTTCCAACTCCGTCACAAAATTAGCAATAGTTACGTCTGTACTCCTGATTCAATAACATGGGGTGGATTCAGATAGTTTCCCGGAGTGTGCCTGCTAGTGATAGCAAAGTAATAAAGTGAGCATAGGCGTCGCATAATCCATGTTTTCGCAAACTTTATAAATTCATCAACTCACAGTAAAGCTCTGTGGGTGAGGACACCACTTACCTTAGACATCAAAGATGAAGGAACTCAGCTGCTACCCAACTAGGATAGTCGCCCATCCTTGTTCACGTTCACAGTTAGGAAAGGGGCTGCACACGCTACTGGAAGAGAAAGGTGGTCACCAATCTCCCCCAGATAGAAACCTTATGACCTACAATAGCTGCCTGCCTGCAAGATACACTAGTCCAATTGCGGTGCAAATGAGAGAAACCAAGCACTTTTCATTTGTATTTAAGGTTCATTCTATGAGATGGAACCCATATTTCACACTGCCAAAATGGCCAAGAACCTGAGGCCAGACAGGTCACGGGCCTAGGGGACATCTATTACTATTATTCTGCTAATGAAAAATAAAATAAAATGATTCCTAATGACATTCTGCTGTCCTCATAGATCGGTGCCTGTCTCCACCCTCATCAGAAAAGCTCCTTCCTGCAGTAGAAGGGGATTAACACAGAGACTAACAACTGTACGATGTGCAGAGAGTAAGAGCATTCAGCCTTAAATGAGGTGTCTTTATCAAATCTCTCCGCTCAAGGGTCAGGGATCCATGTAAAAGAGAAGGTGGAGAGATTGGAGCAGCCAGAGGACATGGATGACGTTAAAGAGGCCGTGTCTTTCAGACACAGCAGGACAGATGCACATAGGAACCCACAGGGACTGTGACAGCACACACAAGACCAGCCCAAATTCAAACCACACAAAATTCCAGCATGGAGGAAGGCAGGGAGACAGAAAGTTCCCACTCCTAACTGAAACTCTATGTTCACTTAATACCTGCTGAGAAAATCAGTTTCTACCATGAAGTTATACTGGGTACCTCAGCCGTACTCCAAGGCAGATTGCATGCTCACAAGTAGTTGCCAACACAAAATGGACTCCATGGTTTTCTCTGTGTGTGCTTTTTGTTTCCATTGTTGTGGTTTTATTTTTGTCTTTGGCGGTGTTTATGGTTTGGGGTTGTGAGAAAGAACATGAAGCTGGGTGGGTAGGGAGGTAGAGAGACTCTGGGAGGACTTGGGAGAAGGCGAAGAATGTGATTAAAATATAATCTATGAAAATTTTTGAAATTTTTAAAAAATGTAATAGAAAATGAAAAAAAGTTGAATTCGTCAGCCCTCAGGATAGTTTGCTCCTCACTCATAATGCGGCGTCAGTTATAACACATCTTGTTAGACTCCACCTCAGGTCTGACTGAGTGGAGAAATGCCATACGTCAAGAGGACCCAGACAGGAAATCTGCCTCTGGAGCCTCAAAGCAACTCTAGGACCCTCGGGTAAACAAAATGCACAGTATTTCAGAAAAACTTAAAGTACACCGGAACTTGACGTCTGTGTTATTTTCAGGTGCCAGAGATAATTGTGTCTTTCGGTGATTTTTTTTTCAACCGTTTTAAAACGTATGAAAATGGGTGGTGACTTGGATTTGACTGGTGGGCTATAATTTACTACTCCCCACATCAGAACAAACAGCATGTGAGCAAAAGATAGAATGTGCCAAGTCTGGCGGCCTTATATCTTGTCAATGAGGAATTTTCTACTTGCTCTGACCAAATAATAATAATAATAATAATAATAATAATAATAATATTAATAATAATAATAAAGCATAAACCAAATCTAATGGAACCTGCGAGGCACTGTGCTAGGGAAGTCCCCAAGGGCCTTGATGTTCCACAGCAACTGTGATTATTTAAGAAGGAAATATTTCATTATTCAATATGTGTTTTCACGTGGTCATTACTCTGGTAGGTCATAAATATGAATTATCGTAGCATCTGTACTCAACGAACAGAACTACTAGGTACATTTTCATATCAAGAAGATAGCTGAGGCACTGAGGGACCCTCGGTGACACTTAAGTCAGGCCCAGCTCCTCCATGCTGCAGGGTCCTCTCCAGAAAGCGACAGGGTTCTCTATTCAAATCAAAACTCTCAGGTTAGGGTCCTGTGCCTGGCACTCTCCTGCCCATTCCTGGATGGTAAACAGAATGACCCCAGGGAAAGTAAATGGAAAAAAACGAAGAAGGAAAAGGAAAGCAGATAGAAAACCGAAGGTGGCCCGTATTTCTATGTGGCTGCTTTCTTCCTTTTCCGGGCCTCCCCTGCCTTTTCCACCCGGCGTATTGCCATCCATCGCTCTTAACCCCACAGCCTGTTTGTCAGTTTGCTTGTGCTGTTGCAGTAGAATCCGGTGTGATTGAATTCTCAGCATGAAAACAATCTTTCCTGACAGCAAGCTCGTGTGTGAACACTTCTCTTCCTCCTAGGGGTCCGAGAGCAACAACTCCAGGGAAGAAACCGATCTGGTTCCCGAGGCTCAGCAGCCTCGAAGGGAGGCGCACGTTCCCTAGGGAATGGAGCACAGCGTCTACAGCCAAGAGAAGACGAAGGGGATGACGGAGGTTGAAGAAGCCTGAGAGAACTTTGCCCATTGGTCTGTGCCTCCCTCTGGCCACGGAGTCTGACTCCCGGTGCTATGGAGGCTGTCAACACCGTGCAAGCCGTGCGTCAGGTGCCCTAGTGCCCAAGACATCCATGCCTGCGGTCCGCTTGATCAGAATTTAATTTCCCAGCCGGAAGCTCAGGGACTCCTCAACTTCCTTAAGCCAGATAAATAATGCTTCCCTCTAGGCTATTCCAGTCTGTGCTGCCTGACCAGTTTGGACCAGTTTGGACCCAGGGAATCACATGTCCAGGTATGGTGCTGCCATCTCCTGAGAGTTTCCGTTCACCTTTAGGAAGAAGAGGCTCGACCTTTCCTTCCAGAGTGTTGTTATTGCCCGGAATAGATACTGTCACAGAGAAGATGTTAAGTGTGGATCTGTTGCTGTGATGCCCAAGAGAGGTGACGTGGTGGTCAGCAAGCCAGCCCTGCTTTGGCAGGAAGCCTAGTGGCAGCCCTTCACACCCCAGCACTCTCTCTGAAGCACAGTCTGCTCAGAGTTTCTAGCGTGGCTAAAAAGAGTTATGGCTACCCTAATATAGTTTCTGAACTAAAGCTCTAAAGGCTGCTAGGAAAATCAGAGTTGGCAAGATGCCTCGGAGGGTGAATCCCAATCCGGACAACTTGAGTTTCATCCCCCAGAAGCAGATTGTGGTTAGAGAGAACCAATTCATGCGGGCTGTACTCTGACCTGCACATACGCATGCACACTAAATAGATATGTAAATTAATAAAGGTAGATAATTTAAGATCAGATTTTAAAACCCTGAAACCACATTTGTTAAATGACAGATGTAAGACTTGAGCCCAGCCTCTGTGCAGAATAGCACACATCTTTGGTCATATGAGCCATCAAGCCCTGAGTACCACCATGGCAGGCTCTTCTGTCCCAGTTTCATGGGCAGATAGCAGTCCTTGAGTATTAACAGAAGTAGAGAAGCTGGGAAGAGAGGCATGTGCCTAGAATTCCTGCACTTAGGAGGTTAAGGCAGGAGGAACAAGAATTCAAGACCATTGCAGGTTACAATGAAATCAGGCCAGCCTGGGCTACATGGCACCCAGTCTCAAAAAAATAAACTTTATAACAATTAGATAAACAACAGAAATTGACTCAGACTAACTTGTGTATAGTGTTTATTATCAGAGTGCTGAGAGCTCATAAAATATATGAGGCTAAGGAAATCCACAGCCTACTAAGGAAATGAGATTCCTGAGTAACATAAAAACAGGCCAGCAAGACACACAGATTAGAGGGAGAATGATTAACTGACGTTTCCAGTGTTAGCAAGTGTTGAACTTATCTTAAACATCCTACAAGGCTGTCTGACTTCTGAGAATGGCAATGACTTTGAAGAGACTCGGAGCCCAACTATACGCTATCTCAGCCCCTAAATAGCCATTTCTTGACCCTCTCTGCATTTGGCCGAACGCCCTTGTAAAAGCCCTTTTGTAATGTACAAACAGAGCCCCGACTCCCACCAACACTAAAGCTAACAATGTCATCTCATCAGACATGCGTCTGAGGCCTACAGTAGAAATCTCCTGGGTTTGCTGCAGCTCACCTCTCCCATGTTTCTGTCGACGTGTTTTAAGCAATTTTTCTTTGCTGTTGCTCTGGAAAAATTCATGAAACTGTTAACCATGTTAGAACATGTAAATTTAGGTAATGATCAAGTCACGGTCACTAAGATTTGGCTCCTGAATAAACCCTCTCTTGCATCCTTTGATGTGAGAGCTATGCATTTTCTAGCAGAGGTTCTCACATCTGTGAGCTGCCTTTCCAGACTGTGCACCCGAGTAAGTCTAGCTGGCTGAGGTAAGGAAGGACGAGGGCACTTCAGCTTCAGCCAAGGAGAAGAGCACCTATGCTACCATCCCCCAAGGCTGCACACAGTGTGGCAGAAAATCCTTCAGAAAGAGCTGGGGGAGTGGCCGAGGAAGAAATTCTGGGAAATGATTAACGAAGGCATCACTGGTGGTTAATATTGTTTGTGCAGAACATGAACAGGAAAGGGAGTCTGTTTACGTTGATTGTTTTTCCTGAGTAGAACCACTGTTATCATCAAAGTAGTCAACTGCGTTTAAAATTCAAGTACTCTAAAATTCGTGCACAAAGGACTAAGGTGTGCCAAGTTTCAGGATGCTGTCCCAGAGCTTCATGAAATTTATTTCCTTTCCTTCTCCCTTACTGTCTTCCTTCCTCTCTAGTTGCCCAGACTAGCCTTCGATTCACAGCAATCCTTCAGCCTTAGTCTTCCAAATGCCACAGGTCTGTGGCAACAAGCCTGCTCCCGCCTCTCTTCCTTCCTTCATTTTCCCCCAGCTTTATTAAGGAATAAAGGACAGGTCAATAGTGCTTTCTTTGAAATGTGTGTGCCTCCCATTATATAGAAGATTAACTAAATTCAGGGCTCATATCTCTAAAAATCTTTCCTAAATTATGTCTGCTTGTCATTTAGACAGTCTCAGAGTTACTTGCCCAGCCCGAGATAACCTTGAATCCAAAATAACCCTCCTGACTCCACTTTGTGAATGCTGGGATTACAGGCATGGGCTGTGATGCCCGGTTTATGCTCTCTTCTTTGTAATGGTGAAATATTCTGAGACTTAGCTTTTGAACTTCACCAAGTCAGCTTTGAGAATATCAGGACGTGTTTGTGGATGGCTGGGTTGGTCATTTCCTTTTAAAATTTCTGTTTTACTTTTAATGACATGGCTGTGGGTGGAAGGACATGGTGGGTATGCATATGTGAGTGAAGTGCCCACAGGAGCCAGAAGAGGGACATCGGATCCTCTGAGAAAGGAGCCACAGGTATTTATGAGCCACCTGATGTAGGTGCTGGGACCCGGATGCGGATTCTCTGCAAGAGCAGTACACACCCTTGACCTCTGAGCATGTCTCAGGTCTTTTCATTTTCATTCTGTTGTTCTCTACGGACTGTGGGGCAACTCTAACTGTGTGACTCCCAGAACTGATGGGGCCTCCACTTCCCCTGGATCTGTACAAATAGGTGTGACCCCAGTACTTTCTCATTTAAGGTCATTGTTTCCCGTTTGAAGCATCATGATGTAGTCTGTCTTGTTGAAGGCCGCTTGTGAAAACTGATGACAGCAAAAGAGTTGACCCTGGACACTGCTTTCCATTGATCAGTGATTCAGGGGAAATCAATAATTAGCAATTTCTTTCTCTTTCCAAACTACTGAATAAAAGAATGATAGGGATCAGTCATTTGCTATTCTAGTCAGTGCCCAACACTTAGACACTTGACCTGCAGCCACTTAATCTCCCTGGGCTTTAATGAAGAACTTGTACTGGTTCAGCATTGGGTCAATCTGACTGATGTTTGTGGAAGTTGCCAAAACTGCTTGCTTGCTTTGTCCAGAAACTGGAAAACATCTTTACGAGGCAGCTTTTGTAGGGATACCGCTGTTGTGTTTTGGAGACTAAGCTTCTCCAAGAGCTCATGTTTTGCAAGCTTGGTCCTCAACTGAGGGTACCTTTGTGAGGTAGTGAAAACTCTAGGTAAGATGGCCTTGGCTGAAGGACACCATAGACACAGCTTTGAAGGGTATACTTTGAGACCAGCTCCTGGTATTCTGCCTCCCTCCCACCCCACGCTCTTCCTGAGCATCCCTCATTCCCAGCTGTCATGATGTGAGTAGTTCTTTTCCATCATGGCATCCTGTAACAATGCTCTGCCTCTAAACAGCCCAGAAACAAGAGTCAATAGTCCATGCGCTGAGCCCCTGGAATTGGCATGAAATAAACTCTTCCTCCTCTTAGTGGATCCCTCTAGTGTCTGGTCACAACCAACTAAGTGCTGACTGACACAACTACTCTTCTCCATGTCTCCACCTCGCCTTGCACAGCCTTCCAATTCAAGTCGTGCAAATTTCCTCTTTGAGAAACAGGAATGAAAAAGATGAAGAAAAGGGGGTGCTGTGTCGTGGTTTTCTCCCAGATCAAAGCCTCCCTTCTTGGAGAGAAATGTCTTAGAATGAGATATTTATGGGGAAGGTAAAATACTGCAGGGAAGCTCCTCAAGGCAGGAAGGAAACAATTAAAAGAAAAAGCCCTACAGGAAGTCCCTGAACCTGACAAGATTCATGAGACTCCTCCATCCCCAAGAGTCTGTAGACAGAAAACACTAATGACAGTCACTCTAAGAACGCAGCCAAGGATTCTGAAGAAGCAGAGAGCAGCCAAACTGCCTAGAAGGAACAAAGTCTGAGTTGCCTAGAAGTAGAGACAAACTGAGTCGCCTGGAAAGAACACACTCCAACTTGCTGAGTGGCCTGCAGGCTGTGCAATGAGTCCCCTGTCCCCAACTTTTGTGATGTGCCTCCCACACTGAGTTGGGTTTTGGTGGTACTGCTGTCTTGGGGTCTTTTATACTCCTGTAAGTAACCCCCTCATCCATATTCCTGTATGTAATCCCAGTAAAACTCATTGGTTTGCCAGACTGAGCTTTGGGGGGGTACAGTTTCTGTGGTCTGTCATTGGTTCCCTATCTGGGGTGAGTAGCATGTCTCTCCAGGAAAAGTCAGTCACACAATAAGAGAAAAGAGGTAGGATCTGGAGCAGGTGGACTGGACATCAAAGAGGGTTATATTCATAAAATATGCATAAAGTTCTCATCATGTGAAACAGCCAGATTCACAGGGAAAGGGGAGTTAAAATAGGCAATTTCATGTCTCCACATAAGCAATGCTGGACAGACTCTAAAGCTAGAGCGGAGAGTAAGGCAGAGGGGGTCCTGGCCCTTGTAGACAGAAGAGTAGACATCAAGCTTTGTTAGATTATACGTCTTTGCGCTGGGTCAGTGGTTTTCTGTGAGAGAAAGAAAGGTGAAATCTTCCATTTGGGAGTGACTTGTGACTGAGGAGAGCTGGAAGCTTATCTTGGGGCCATAAATTGAAACTAAG
The DNA here is from genome assembly GCF_021556685.1 of Rattus norvegicus. NCBI lineage: Eukaryota > Metazoa > Chordata > Mammalia > Rodentia > Muridae > Rattus > Rattus norvegicus. Next base: position 79,353,481 of record NC_141549.1, on the reverse strand, counting down.
CAGGGCAGGAGGGCCTGGGGACACTGCAACCTGAGGGGACCCTGGGGAGGAGTTTGGGGAGGTGTGAGTGAAGAGGGACAGGAAGATGTCAGAAGACCTGAAGACCAAATGGGGAGGTAACATCCTCAAACAAAACTCCGAGTGAAACAGGTAGTCTCCAGATAGCTCAGCTCAGCCCAGCATGTCCCTCCAAATACTGAGGAAATTTGGAAAAGAAGGATGGAATTTGAGACCAGGGCTCTGTATGACACCCAGAACGACTTCTGGAATTCATTCAGGGTTTATAAGAAGGATAGCTGGGTCAAGATTTTACCATATATAGATTCGAATGAAGAGATTATTTGACTGTAATGAATAAAACAGGAGAAAGCCCAAATCAATCTTCCTAACAAGATTCTCCATGTGGCTCTCAAATGTTTACTTCCTCTCAAATGTTTATCTGGAGCATTTGTTCCTGGAGATGAGTGAACTCAGTTCCTGGCTGGAGGGTTTCATTTCCTGCTCAATATTCTCTTCTCTGAAGTTGGGCTGATGTCTTAGCTGCTGTCATTGAGGATGCTGCCTCAGATACAGGCTTCACACAGTCCTTCCCAAATTCAGAGTCAATGTGAAGCTAGACACTCTCTTTACAGAGGCTGAAGATGAAGTATGGATAAAAATGCAAACAAACAAACCAGGCTCTGGAGTCACTGGGACAGACTGTGGTTCTCACTACGTAATGCGCTTTGCCCGTGATACCTGAAGCCACTAGGCTCTCTTTCTTAAATAAATAAAAAGGGGGAAGACAATTTGAAAAAAATCTATGTAGTAGAATTTTGTGATCTGTAAGCATGTTGTTTTGTGTGTGTGTGTGTGTGTGTGTGTGTGTGTTACAAACTTGTGAGGGTGTATGTGTGTATGCTTGTGTGCACGTATACCTGTGTAAGAAAATCCCAGAGGTCAATATCAGTAGACATCAAATCCATTGAAGCTGAAGTTAAAGGAGGTTGTAAGCTAGGAGCTCAACTCAAGTCCTCTGGAAAGGTAGCAAATTCTCATAACCACCGAGCTATCAATGAAGTCTTACGGAAATTTAGTTTTTAAGAGCCAGTGGAACCTAATTCCATTGTGCTTCTAAAATCTACTAGCAGGGAGACATTGAACCAGATATTCGGTCTCTCTGGGTTTTGGATTCCTCAATTGAAAGAAAAACTATACCCATCACAATCCTCTGTGGACTTTATGGGTATGTGATGTGATATGCATGTAAATTATAGAGCCTAGCTCTTGTACATAGTCTCTTAGCAATATGTAGCCTCTTAGCAATTCTTCCTGTTGCTCTGATAAAATATCCTGACAAGTGCAGCATTAAGGGAGAAGAGGTTATTTCAGCTCACAGTTCAAGAGTGCAAGTCCATCATAGAAGGGAAGCCATGAAGGCAGGCATTTGAGCCAGTTGGTTACATTGTATCTGAAGTCAGGAAGCAAAGAATAAGCACTTGAATCCAGCTCACTCTCTCCAGAATCCTAGCCTAGGGAATGGTGCCACAAACAGTGGCTTTGTGGCTTCCTGCTTCCTGCTTCCTGCTTCAAGTGACCAATGCCCAGAGGCCTGTTGCCCAGGTGATTCTGGAGCCTATCAGGTTGATAGTTGAAATTAACCAGCACACTCAACAAATCAGCCACAATTTTCACAAAAAATTGAGTTTCTAAGAATGAGTAGTTTTCAAGGCATCAGAGCTGTAGTTGTCAAAGCCAAGATCCCAGCACAGGTCTACACGAACCCAATGTTCTTTCCAGGATTCAAACTGAGTGAGTGAAGTTGAACCCTATCCATCTCTACAATGAACAGCCTGTCCCCTTGCAGGTGCTGTTGGGGTACAAGTTAGTTAATAGATTGTAGGCAGTCGGCTACCATAGTCACTTAATTTATTAGATGTCCTGGTTTCCCGTGGGGGTGGTTACTTATACCTCGGAGAGTCATCCATCTTAACTCTAGGCTTTTGCAAAAAGAAGCTGTAGAAGAGACAAGCCATGGAGATAAATAACTAGGACAAGAGTGAGCTGACCTCATGCAAAAGAAAAAAAAATGCATCTTCAAGCTGAAAGAGAGAGCACATCTCTGTTTAGAGAATATATATATATTCTCATTGCAAAAAAGGCAAGTCAGTATCAAACACATTATCATTTGTTACTTATTTCAAATATGCATATCTATAGGCAGGTCATATGGTCAACAGTGAGTCTTCCAGAAAGGTGGACTTGAAGTGAGAAGCTACTGTTCCTGATGGAATTATAAAGGAGAGCTTGTGATAAATACACCCAGTTGTCTGCAGAAGGAATTGCCTGCCCTAAGAGATCATGCATAGTCATCACAAGATGACTTGTTATTTAAGAACTCCCACAGTTCCCTGTATCTAGTGTAAAGAATAGCTCAGCACTGGGAGATGAAGGGTGAGGCTAATTTAGGCAGCAGCCACCGTGCTGGATGCTGTCATGTATCTTTTGTTCGCAGATTTCTACGGCAACTGGATTAGAGCTCCACTTCACAGGTAGAAGGGGGGAGGGGGACACTGAAAATACATGACAGTGGTACTATTTGTCCAGGAGCTTGGGGATGAAATTTGAGTCAAACTCTGGCCCCAGCCACATCGTTTTTCCACAGAGAAGAACTTGAATATCAACATCATTTCCTGGTCCCCAGAGAAGAAACTTTTCTATAGTGAAACTGGAGACTTTAGGTGAGGTGAGTCTCTCCCTGAGCACCCAGCAACAGTAGAGCCCGCCTCTAAAACACAGGCTTCCCCCCAGCAAGATTGACACCAGCCCTTCAGCGCACTTCTTTTGATATAAATTAGTCAATGATCAATCTGATTCATCCACCATTTCCTTGCTAACGTGATCTCCAAGAGTCATTCCCTGGCCTCTGTAGGTACCCAGGGAACAAAGTTTCTGGGATTTGGAGAGACTGGGACTAGACTGTCTGTCACAACTTCCCCTACCACCCTGAGGCAGGTTTCATCCCTACTAACAGAACACTTGCCAACGTCTGGCGTTATCTCTGTGAGGCCTGTCTCCCAAGCTAGAGCACCTTGCATTATCTCAACAGATCTCAGGAGGATCCTACTTGCAGCTGTTAAGTACCTCGTGTCCAGATGTTAAACTAAGCACGAAGGGTTAGACTCTAACTCCAAGATGATACTAAGTTCTACCTCTGCTCTCGGGGAAAATGGTGACACAGAGGAGCTCACAGTTTTTCACCATGATATTAAAAAAAAAAAAAAAAGTCATCTGAACACATCGAAAGAGGTCTGTTTCTCTGGGAAGCACAACCTAAGAGATATAGAGCCCAAAGGTGACGTGTAAAAATGATTATCAAAAGCAGAAAATGTCCCCCTTGCTACTGTGATATCCAAATAGAAGTAGAGGCTACCCACTTAGTCTCATCTTACACCCAAAGCAGGATGGGCTCCTCATAACTGCTGGAGGGGACATAATAGAAAGAATTCCCTGACATCTTGGTGGTCCTCAGGTCCTGGCTGTCTGTCTCTTTTCGCCTTGCTGGGTCTCCTTCTGTCTCATACCCAATGCCCAGAATTTTCAGTGGACAAAACAGAGAACTTCTATTCTATGTCCCCAAAACCATGTCAACCAGAATGGCATTGCCCCTTACATGCCCTAGAGCATACATGATAAAGACTGAAGCTTGTTTCAAGCTTCTGTCACCCCTGCAATGATGACACCCCATAGGTGCAGTCTGTCCCCACCCTATCAGCCTCTCAGACTCACAGCAGAATGACAGGCTAAACTTCAGTTCCTGGAAGGTAGGTGGGCTGAGCGCTGGATGAGACAACACTCGTTCATCCCTGGATTACATTCTGCTCTCTCCCAACTAGCAGCATAAGAAGCCATATGCTGAGCTGTATTTCTGGCTAATAACCAGCAAGGAGGAAATGAGCCCATGTGTGAATTATCCTGTTGATGTTCTTCGAGTTGCAGATCCAAGTGTTATTTTAAGTACTTTCTCTGCCAACATAATCATCTCCCACCACCGATACTTCATTATGAAGGAACCTTGGAACTGGTTTCATGTGTCCCTCTTTCCACCTGGAATCTGCTTCCAAACTACCAAGCTTAATTCTGCAATGGTCACTGGCACCCAAGAACCTGTGAGCATCAGTAGCCTAAAGAGGAGGAGAAAAAAAATTACTTGCTGGCCCTTATGGAGAGAAAACATGAAAGGGGCAATGATTTTACTTGAAGAATAGTCAACATCTTTGAAAATGCATCAAATAATATTTTGGCATAAAACTTGATAAGCAAATTCAGACACATTACTGGAAAGTTCTTTGAAATAAGGGATGGATGCTAAATAAGAAACGGAACATTCTCGTCAAGGAAAAAGTTAAAAAATCAGAAAGGAAAAGGAAAACTTTGGCTGGCACTGTTTTTTTCCATTCTCTCTACACCTCAGGCCCTCTGTATGACCCCTCATAATTGCATGTTCTAGCTCATTCTCACAACTTCTGAACCACACTGTCTCTGTTACTTGGTCAGTGTACAAACCTAAAGGGCCTGAATCTGTCTTTCCATATAACTTCAAAACACCTGTATTTACAAATGATCGTGAGACAGGCACACCAGGAAGAAAACACCACAAATATGTGAGCCAAATTATAGCATAAAGGCAGACTTATGAACCCACTTTCCAGGTATCTTTAAAATCTGTCAGGAAATCTCCCCAAGTGTTTTGGGTCTAACTTTGAATCCCAACACTATGAAAAGTCGACTTATCAATGAAATCATTAACAAAAATCTACCATGTGTTCCGATCTACAGAGACACTAAATCCCAATGTCTATCATTTGATCGATTGGCTGGTTACTAGTAGGTTTCTTTTGAGGAGGAGTTTCATGTAGTCCAAGTGGGTGTTAGCTTCTGAGGGGGAGGCTAGCCTCGAACTCCTGACCCTCCCAAGTGCCGGGATTACAGGGCTGCACCACCACAGCCAGATTTTCTGCTTTAGTGTTGTCTGCTGTAGTACTGCCTCCCACCTGATCCACCTAAATCCTCCTCCGTAGGCAAGCATGGCTCCTCTGTAGGCAAGCATGGCTGCTGCTCCCCATCCCTGCAACTCATCTGCATGCTGATGCATCCATGTATTCATGAGCCTGTTTGAAGCATCTACTCTGTCTGCTACCTAGCTAAGCAAGCAAGATAAAAATAAACAAAACCCTGGACAGTGTGCCCTTTATTCTAGTGTTTTAGATAGATCTGCTCCCCATGCAGAATCTATATACTATCTGTTTGCATACAGTAACCAAGAAAACACACACACACACACACACACACACACACACACACACTCATACTGATGAGGTCCCTTTAAGGTCTTATGGTTGAAATAAAAACTTGGAACGGTCAGGCTACAAGAGACACATCTATCTCTCTCACCCATATTATTACTCCCACATTTACTCAAAGGAATTTATCAACCCAGATTCAGGAAGCTACCAATGAATTCAGAACCAATGAGATATCATTATCACCCCTGATTTTCTTTGCTCACACGTACCCCATTTGTTCTTTCTCCAGCTTTGAGGAGCAGGCTGTGTATCTGGAGGTGGAAAAGAGAGCAGCAATTAGTCAGAAATGAGAAAGTTCCTAAACTGCCCTGCACTGGGTGCAGACAGAAGAATGACATGAATGTGTGCAAAAGTGAGGATCCGTCTGTGAAATGTGCAAGGCAGAGACCATCCTCCCCAAAAAGCCCCAGATGCACCTGTGCCAGGATCCTGACGTCACCGTTCTTGCACAGCTGTCAGAGGAGAGTAAGACTATTGCAGGAGGAAAGGTTTTGTGGACTCCAGGTGTTCTCATCACATTAGTCACTGCTGTCACTACTGTAACTTCTCAGTCCTGTCCCCGATTCCTCCCCATGCTCAGATCCCCACTGTGTCACCCTCAGTCTGTCTTCTGTGGCATCACATGCGATCTCACTCTGCCCATTTCGCTTTCCACCTCCCTGGACAGCAGAGAAGGACCACAGACACACAGACTCTGTGACCAGGCCACTTAGATTTGTATTCCCAAGACTGAAAACCACTAAGCCACTGGTGTCTTGGCTTCCTTGATTATAAATGAAACTAATAATGGTACCTCATCCCAGGGACCCCCTGAGGATGCAGTGAGTAACCACAGCTTGACGTCCCTGGGCAATCTCTCCTCTCATTATCCTGTGTTCTGTCCATCAGGAAGTTCTGCTGTCATGCTCTCTCTTTCCCTGTTCCTCTATTGTGTGTTGGATGTTAGCATCCTACTTCAGTCTGTGAGCTTCTCAAGAAGATAAACTGGCTTTGCTGTCTAAGGAGCCTCATCCCGGGTCTGGCAAACAGCACACAATAGATGTGCAACCGAGTAAATGAATTGAAAGTGGTGAGCAGGTCGGGGACCATAGACCAGGTTTCTTTGTATTCACAGCTCAACCTCGCTCCCTCGTTGGGCAGTTGAAGACACAGGCTGGTTCTGCTCCTGGTGTCTTCTAGGGAATAAGTATTTATACTGTGCCTTCAGCACTGCTACCCAAATGAGAGTCAGTCAACTCCTTCCTTCTCAGACGGAATCTACCTATAAATACTATGCTTAGAGAAAATGCATTAGAAATGCATCCCAGGAAATAGTGTATGGCTGCTTTAAGCCCAAGAAGTGTGTGCATAATTGAACAACTGCCCTCACTGTAGCAAGCCTTTGAGGGAGGCAGAGCAGGGTGATACAGTCCTTCAGATATAGCGTGAGTGTCACCTGTTGGGTACGCCAATGATGTCAGGAGGCCCGTTCTGCTGCCATCATCTTCTAACTTGGTTTAAAACATCTGCTTTGTCGGGAGCAAGAGAAAATCTTGCAAAACATAACTAGGATATCGTTCCTCACGTTTACTCTATCAAGGGCCATGTATACACAGGCAGTCACAAGTGCACACTCATGGTGGCTGTTTCTCCACCAACATCTCCAGAGTATGACAGGGACCTGCATGTGTGTGTTTCTCACAGAATCAGCCAATTTGTCCTAGGCTAGCTTTGAGCATCAAAGCGTCTTGTGTGTTGGAGCAAGAAGATGTTGTGATTTTATTATCCAACCAACCATTCTAAGTCAAGCTCCCCCCAAAACATGGTGATAACAATCTGTTGAGTGAATTAAAATCTAGTCAATGTTTTATTCTATGAACAAACACATCTTAAGAAAGTTTGCTTTTTACGTTCATGTGCACCACACAGTCTGAGTAAAACCAACTTTCTTGCTTAGAAATCCAGCACCCAGACACATCTTCTGGCCTCTCTCATCACCCATCATCTCTCAGACAAATGGCCATCTCACCTCCAGCAACTGTCAGTCAGGTTTGTTCAGGGCCAGATGTCCTGATGAGGAGGCCCAATGTCTAAGGCAGATGCTTCAAGGAAGAGGCAGACAATGAGTGATCACCTGGCCCACGAGGGAAATGAAGACAGTTTGGTAAAGATAGAATCAGAATGGAGACATCACAGTGTAGTAGTGCTCCCTAGAACTGGAGGTTGTGCACAGGAAGAAAAGAAGGTAGATTGAGATTCAGGGGGCAAACGTCTTCATTTAAGACCGGTAGACATAAATTTTGTTGTGACCTACTTTCAATAGCCCACCATCCAAGCAGAGGTAGTTGAAGAGAAAAGTTGTTAGGATGTGGAGGAAGTGGACCTGTTCTACAATAGTTCTTTGGGGGCGAGCTTGATCTTCTTTCTCCACAGGTCAGTCCTGTAGCAAACACCAAATAGGACTCAGCAGCTGCAGACCAGTCCTTTCAGCAGGCAGACACCAGGCACGAACCAGCAGCTATCAGTCAATCCTGAAGAAACCACAAGACTCACCAACTGGCCTGAGGCAAGGCCACAGGAGCCTCAGGAGCACAAGTTGAGCTCAGCAATGCTATGCAAGGTGAACCAATACATGTGTTTCATTAGCAAAGAATAGCAAGGTGGAGCAAACCAAACCAATAGTCAGTGCTTATCTCCCACTGTGTGGGGTCACATTTATACTCCTTCATCAAGTGTCCTTTCACATGTTTATATAGATCAAATAATAACAAAACTGCCTATTAATGTATAAATTCTGAAAAGTGACTGTGCATGAGCTGTGGATTGGCTCTGTGGAAGAATGCTTACTGAACACACGTGACCCCACATTCCACCCCAAACAAAACCATGACTCACTGGCTATCGAACTTGCCTCCGTTTGAATTCTAGCATTCAAAGCACCTGAGTGAACACTTATTCTCAGCAGTAGAGATTATGTTCTGTCCATATTTCTCCCCCATGGTTCTGTCCCCATCCCCCACATTCATCTTAGAAAAGCTTGTTCTTTACCTTTAATTTTGGTCTTGGGATGAAAGTTTTCAGGTCCAGATTTAATAACTGCATCCTGACACAGTTTTCTATATCAGCTGTGGTGGCAATGGCTTCCAGCTCATTCCTGATAAATGACCGCTCTGCTATATGAAGTCCCTCCGGCTCCTAGGTTCCTAATGCCACACAGGAACTTGTCATCACTGATCAATCACCTTTGAAATTATAATCTCAAAAGCTGGTATGCATTCATGCAGCCATAATCCCAGTCCTCAGGAGGCTAAGGTAGGAGGCTGGCCTCAAGCCAGCCTGGGCTACATAGCCAGTATCGGGCCAGCAAGGGCCACAAAGCAGGATTCTTTACCTCTACCTCTGATGCCCATGCTCAGCAGTCTTCACCCTCCTTGAGATGTCAAGAGCATACTCTCTCATTCCTTCATCCTGACCCTCACTTAACTCTCTGGGCCACATCCAGTGAGTCTGCCAGTCCAAACCCTCAGACATGGCAGGTACCCTTGCCAAGCAAGGTTCCACCCCTCACTGAAGACCTCTGCCATGTTTGAGTAGAAATATCTACTCACCCTGGGAATTCCATGGGCTCTCATGTGTGTGTGTACAATTTTATGCTTGCTTTGCCTTTCCAGTTACATCACAGACACAGGCAATGAAGAGAGGAAATCCAGTGAGAGCACAGTAGGTCTCCAGACAAAGTATAGTGGGTTGCTTATGTTCACAATTCAAATGGCATTATAATCTCAGCTCCTTTCAAACAGGCTAGGAAACCGGCCACATAAGGTCATATGATATGGCCAGCATAGAACTCATCCCGCAGAGGCCAGAAAAGATAACAGTACCTCCTGGCGGTGGCTGGGTGAAGAGAGACTTCTTAGTATCTCTTCTTTATCTGTAAATCTCTGACACAACGGCTACAAAAAAAAAAGAAAGAAAGGAAAAGAAGAGAAGAGGGAAGAAAAGAAAAGAAAAGAAAAGAAAAGAAAGGAAAGGAAAGGAAAGGAAGGAAAGGAAAGGAAAGGAAAGGAAAGGAAAGGAAAAGAAAGGAAAGGAAAGGAAAGGAAAGGAAAAAGAAAAGAAGATATAATTCAGTAGCCAGCAACTGAGCCAAGGCTCAGCGAGGCTAACCTACAGAAGAGAGAATACCAAGCCATGCCTGACACCAGCTACAACCCATTCTCCCTGGACCAGTTCTTATCTCTCAAGAGTTCACAGACTAGAGGGGATATGGGAGTGGAGATCTTTCCCTCAGGTAGGAGGGGAAGAGTGGAAGGAAGTCTCGCTACACCCATGGTGACACTTCCATTTGAAGGCTCTGGAGACTTAACAAAAACTGAATAACGTAGCCGAGATGAAGATAATTATAGGCGGGCATGGCGGCTTGTGCCTTGGATTCCAGCACGCGCAAGCGCGGTAGTTTGTGACTGTGAAATCTCAGCATCTGGGAGGTGGAGGGAGGGAGGAACACAAGAAGTTCAGGGCCAGCCAGGGCTACACAGAGGGATCAACATGGACTAGATGAGAACTTGACTGGTAGAAGAGAAAGAGCGGAAGGCGGCCGAGGAGGAGGTGGCAGCGGTGGCGGTGGCGGCGGCAGCGAGCTGCAGTGATGGCTGCTGCAGCTGCGACCCAGCTACTTAGTAAACCACAGGAAATAGTCTGAGCCCAAGCCACACTTGTCTTTGGGCCCACTGTCTGCCCTCACTCACTTCCCCCACTGTGTCGAATGAAGGCATCCTGGCCAATCTGCCGTTCCCCCAACAGTCATCAAGCTAAGAGAAACTTCTGGGAAGTAAATTAGCCCACAAATATCATCAGGACCACTACAGGGAGATCATCACTTTGCACATCTAATGCATGTGTTTATGTAAATGTCGGTGAACAAGGCTGATTTACATCGGTGTCAGCATGAGTTTTTGCTTGACTTTGCATAATGAATCTTAACCTTCAACTCTGGGTAGGTGAAATTTAGATGCAAAAGTCAAAGTGATGGAGGAACACGCGCGCCTGAAGAAAGGAAGCAACCAGCTCTGAGACTCAAGAAGAAAGTGGGGCAGAGGATCTTAAGATCCTAGGGGCGTGAAGATGAGAAGGCAGGTGGGGGTGGCTGCCTCCCGAAGCGCCTGACGTCTGAGTCCAGTCATTTCCAAAGTTTCTTCTCACCTTGCAGCCTACCACTCTAACAGAGGAGGCCATGGTGGCTGAGCAGGGGATCCCTGAAGTGAGACTTCAATGAGCCCTTGAATCTCTCATCTACATCCTGGGCTCAAAGAGCCAAGCTGGAGGCTCTGCATCCCTCACTCAGAATATAAGCAGCAAACTGGAACCCAGTGCTCCCTCCGAAGGGTTAAAGAAAAGTGCAAATCAGTCAAACATTCTTTCCCAAAGGAGAGACGGTGTCAGCCCAGCTCGGTTCCGATTTAGTCCTGTGTGCCAAACTCTTAGGCCCTAAGAGTTGTTCTCAAAGTAACTCTGTAGGGCCCCCTCCCCTGCTTTTCTTTGCAAGTCATGCATATGTTCACCTGTCTGCAACTATGTGTAGAAATCAGAAGCTGACACTGGCCTCTTCCTCGGTTGCTTCCACCTTATAAATTCAGGCAGACTCTCTCACTCGAACCCACAGTTTGACAGTTTAGCTAGCCTAGTCAACCATCTGGTCCTGGGGATCCCCACGCCCTTCTCCCAGGGGCTAGGATTTCAGGTAGGCGGTGTGGGCTGTCGTGCCCACCCGCCATTTATGTGGTACTGGGGGTGTGAACTCAGGGCACCACGGTTACACGGCAGGCACTTTAAACACCAGGCCATTTCCCCAGAGTCAGTAACAAGATTTTTTGTCCGACGGCTATGTACACACTGCAAGGCAGGAGCTCGACCTCTTCGGAAGGCATGGCGACTTCTCACTGTGCACCCTGGCATCTAACGATCACTGACTGGGCCAGTAGCACTTCATGGTTGTACACCATATGCTCATTTCTTACTGAGAAAGACACTGTCCTTCCCTCACATGTCGGAGCTCTAAGCACTAGAGATTAAGCACCACAAAAAAAAAACCAGTGCTGGTTCTGGGTCTTACATTAAAGCTGGTAAATGTAGCCACTCCACGGTCTGCTGTCATCGTAAGAATAAACTTGTTACAGTGCTCTCTCTACTTAAGATGATTTTAAATGTCATTAACAATAAACTGTAACACTGCGTGAGGAAAAAAAATTCCTCCTATCTAAAACACACTTGTCACTTATAAGCAATTCCTGAAAGAGACGTTTTAAGACTCATTAGAGAAAGATTTATTTAATATATTACTTTGGTACGTTAAAAGGGAAAAATAAAAGCGAAAGATCTTTTAAGCCTCCCTCCTTCAGTTGTAGTCCCTCTTTTCTGAACTGCATTTTTCTTGGAGATATTAATGGTAATATATACTTTTCTACCTCGCTCTGTCATCTGCCTTGTTTAAAGAGCTGGGGAGAGAGCCTTTTAAACAATTCTATGATTCAATTAAAAGCTATTGTTGCTAGGCATGTAATCCTGTTTCTTACTTAGGAAAGGATCATCTGCTTCTGATCCGGCCTCTGAATGTTGGTAAACACACCTGGGGTTTTGTTTGTTTGTCTGTTTGTTTTCACCTTCCTCAACAAACATTTGGATTTTAAGACTTAAAACCCCACGGGGCTAGACCTGGATCTTTCTTCCAGTGAATGGTACCATGTCTCTCGCCTGCTGGAAAAACAGCCTTAGTAAGGCTGCGACCTGCCCCATGGTGGTAGGAAGACAGCACCGTTCAGAATTAAACGGATGATTATAGAACCCATTAACGTATATGCGTGAGGTTCCACAAAACCCAGAACTCAAAGCAAAGCCGACCAAAATAAAGCCAAGGCATGAGAGCAAACGGGCTAAAGTATCCTTGGTTTCCTAGCTCCGGGGTGGCATCTGCCCTGCCTTCCTAAAAAGCTTGCAGGGAACAAGTCTACGTCAAAGTACTGTCATTCTGACCAGCTGCGCTTTCTAACTTCGTGATTCGGTGTTTTCTTGCCCCTCTCAGGCTCACTTAATACCTGGTCCTGTCTGTGTTCTCACACCTCTATCCCACAGCTCTGTTTCACATATACCTGCAGGCCCTGGCTGCAGCGCGACTTCCCCATTGCACGCCAGGGCAGTTGGCACGTGGCGGTGCCTTTGCCGTTTTCCAAAGGATAGCAGCTCCACCTAGTGGCGCAGTTCAGAACTGCCGACTCGTTCTGGTCTCCATGAGAGTTTGTCCCCTCACACTTGTGATTAGATCACAGACGCTCCCTCAGGTTGGGGTTATGTGAGGAAGACAATAAATATATAGTTAAACCACAAATACACAATCACTGAGTATATAGACAAAGATATATAATCAAAACCGCAAAGTGCTCGTTAATAGTAGTTATGTCTTTTACAATTTCACACTGACTTTTCTAAACTTTTGCAATATCCAGGGGCTAATGCAAGACCAGACACGCTTTACCTAAAGATGATGTATTTCAGGGACAAATTATTTCTTTTTTAGAATTATACGGGAAGGTGTGCATGCTAATCTATGACTCACCTGCCCTAACTGAATTATCTTACAAATTGATAGGAGATAGTTCCTGGATTTACTGCCCGTCTATTACTTATCTCCTAATGAATTTTTAGAAAATTTTAACTGGCTAGGCTTTACGAAGAAAGCGTTTTTCCATTAATCCTTTCGCGAGCTAGATGTTTCCTGGTATTCTACCAAGTTACATGGATGGGATAATTTGTAAAACATGACAGATGTTGAGGGACTCTCTGTAAAGTTAATCCACTTGTCACTGAGATTCTTTTTACTTAAGTCCTCAGCTTCCTGGCCCTTTTAGACTATAAATCACATTTTTAAGTTATTTCTCTGTGTCTTGTTTCCACAGAGAACACCAATAGCAGTAGTAACAGTCTCGTCTAAAAGTCTGCTGCCTCTGAGCCTCCCATTATTATCACTCCATTTCCAGACTGTCAAGGGAGCTAGTAGGCTCGCTCGTTTTGCGCCAGCACAAGGCTCTAATCACTTCTGTGTGTTCCCACCAGCGTGGTGGTCTAAAAGTCACCACAGTAGGTGATCAATACTGAGAACAAGTATTCAAGGCCTGAGAATGTAGCCATCAGTATCTGGCTTGCTTAGCGTGAGTGAAGACCCTGGTTCCATCCCCGAGCCCACCACAAAACCAGCATTATGATGCACATCTGTAATCTCAGCCTTCAGGAGGTGGAGGATAGGGAGTTCAAAGCCATCTTTAGCTATCTAAGGACAGCCTGGGCAAGCTTCAGACATTCAGCAAAATATGAGTTTCTTAACCTTTTCCTTCCTTATCAGACGTGGTAAGGGCCCAGAATTTTAAATGTCTGCTATTGAGTATCAACTGCGGATTTGTAAAGAGGAGTGTTAATATATAGCTTTCCCAACAGAAAGGAAACCGCATGAGGAAAAGATGACCACAAAACTGTTAGTGGCTGTGCTGTACATAAACCCATTTTGTGTTACATGTTTATCTTGAGCTGTCCAACCGTGAAGTTCCTGGAATGGACTTTGAAGGAGAATTAACGTCTCGTGGACCTCCCTATTAATTAGCAAGCTCGGTGATCTCTAAAACATACTGATATTTTAGGTGTGCACGATCTTGCCTTTTGAGAACTTAAGTTTCAGCAATTCATGCTAATTGCACTCCACTGCAGTCCTTAATCCTGGCCTTAACATGGAGCAGGTTTGCATGTATGTGTCCCTCACAGGCTCATGTATTTTAGTACTGCGTTTCTCAGCTGGTGACACTGTTGGGTGGTAGAGCAAGCTTCAGGAGGTGAATTCTCACTGGAGAAAGTAGGAAGGGGCAGGCCCCGGGGTTTTATAAACCAGCCCCACTTCCTTTTCACTCTCTGCTTCCTATGTGGATACAATGTAACCAGCTGACCTCCTGTTCCTGCCACCATACTTTCCCAGTACTCTTCCCAGTCCTAATGGACTGTACACCAGTAGAACTGTAAGCCAGAATCTGCTTTCCTCCCCAAATAACTTCCCCTTGGGTACTTAGTCACAGTTACAGGAGAAGTAAGTAAAACACACAGAACAAGACTATCTGTAGGGTCTGAGGAGATGCTTGGGAATGAAGGGCATCACTTACTGAAGAGTTTACTTCTATCCACTAGCCACAGCTTATATGTCTATGTTTATGTCTCTGTATTAGTTTCTTATTGTAATTGTATATAACAATCAGGCATCAGATTAACGACCACTTCAGAGAACAGAAATCCACCATGAGTTTTTCTGAGCTCAAAGTCAGGGATTCTGAGAGCCAAGTCCCTACTGAAAGTTCCACAGGTCCCTGACATCTTCCAATGTCTGCAGTTCTTGACTGGGCCTATGCATCTACCTTCTGCTTCCACTGCCACGTCCTCTTTCTTCCTCACTTAAGGCCTAGAGACCACCCTAAGCCCACTGAGTAAGAAAATTGGTCCATCTCAAGGTCACATCTGAGTCAATGCCTGCACAGTCCAGTTAGCCAAGAATCGGACTTGTTGACATCCTCCGAAATCATCTCAAGCACCTGTAAGGACACTGTTATTTGACCTGCCAAAGCCTTTACCCTAACAGAACAACCACAAAAATATGCACTTGAGAATACTTTGCAAAATAATGAAATGGTTTTGTGTCATACACTGTGGCTGTTAAGCATTCCGAATCCACTCAGCTCACTATGAAATGGACAGCTCAGCCAGTTATATTTATCTTGTGGCCCTCCCATATATGTTCTTTAATTTCATGAGACCTGGTATTATGTGCTTATGTGGGCAGAGGCCTGCAATCAAATAAATTCAGCCCAGCCCTGGCTGTAGCATTCAACCTTGGTAAGTTATCTGACCTGTCTGGCTCACCTTTCACCATCTATGTAGTCAGTGAAGATCATGCCTCAGTGAATGTTTGCTGAGGGGTCAAATGGGAATGTGTTGACCACAGTTTCAGTGGCATACAGTGAACACATTCACTGCTATGGCTGTAATCCGTTCTGATTGTCCACTTAATGCACCACCACCGTCTCAGCCACTAACACCCTCAACTGAAGAACCCAAGCGCATCAGGACGGCTTCTCCGAGCTTCCACGGTCAAGCAGATGTCGGCATTCTTGAAATGAACTTGCTAACACTCACGTCTCACCACTTCTCTATTCCGTGCCCAGCAGTGACTCTCTGTCCCACTCAAAGTTCTCCTTGCTGTCTTCTCTGAAAGGGGCTGGGGGGATTCCAGTTAGCCATGTGCCTGGGTCCGCCTGGTATTCTGCTCTCACCCCAGCACTGCTCCTAAGTCCAATGTCCCTGTCCCTTTGTCAGATAACTTTCTTCATCTCCTTTGTGCGAACATTACCTTGTGAGTGAGGCCTGTGTTTATTGCTCTTTCTGCTGCAGGCCCCTCCCCCCACTCAGCCACAACCACCCCCTAACCGCCTCCTCCCCTTAAACACTTTTGCACAGGATTTGTCTTTAACTTACATATTGTATTCCACTTACCTTTCTCCGATTATTAAATATGTCTCTTGGCTAAGACATAACTCCCATAAAGATAAAAGTTAATTGTAGCCAGCCCAGCCTAGTGGCACACAGTGCTAGTTATTTAGGCAACCGAGACAGGGAAAAAAAAATCACAATTTCAAGGCCATCCTAGGCAATGCATTGGAGATCTTATCTTAGATTTTTCAAAAAGAGGAAGGGAGATGTGGCTCAACAGTTAAGGTCATTTATTCTTCCTGCAGAGGACCAAGTTATATTCCCAGCACCCAGAGGATCGCTGGGAAAGCTCCAGGGCATTCAATGCTATTTTCTCCCTCCACAGTCACCTGCACACACACACATACACACACACACACACACACACACACACACACACACACAGAACATAAACCCATAAAGCTGCACATACACATACACAATTACAGATAAATAAAAATTTTAAAAAGAGGCTGAACGGCTAACACAGTGGTATAGTACTTGTCTTAGGGTTTGACTGCTGTGAGCAGACACCATGACCAAAGCAACTCTGATAAGGACAACATTTAATCGGGGCTGGCTTACAAGGTCAGAGGTTCAGTTCATTATCATCAAGGCAGGAACATGGCAGCATCCAGGCAGGCATGGTGCAGGAGGAGCTGAGAGTTCCACATCTTCATCTGAAGGCCGCTAGGAGAAGACTGGCTTCCAGGCAGCTAGGACGAGGGTCTTAAATCCCACGCCCACAGTGACACACCCACTCCGACAAGGCCACACCTCCTAACAGTGCCACTCCCTAGACCAAGTATATACAAACTAGTGCAGGCCTGGTATACACGAGGCCCTGGGCTCAGTACCAATATGGAAAAATAATTTAATTAATGTATATTCACAGTAATCAGTAACTAACCAGTGCGTATTACATGCACCCAAAAAAAGTATTTCCAGAACAAATGATACAGGAAATGATAAATGGTGGCGTGGATTGCAGTGTTGGTCTTTCTGGTCGGCCTGTCCTTTCTACTGTGTTACTTACTTTCCTGTTGCTGTAATAGACACCATGACCAAGGCAACTTAATTTTTAAAAGGTGTCTATTTAGAGCTTACAGTTTGAGGGTTTGCTGCATGACCGTCATGACAGGGAGCATGGCGCTGGAAGAGTAGCTGAGAGCTCAGATCTTGAGATGGCAACAGGGCCGGGGAAATGGCTCAGTGGTTAAGAGCACTGGCTGCTCTTCCAGAGGTCCTGAGTTCAAATCCCAGCAACCGCATGGTGGCTCACAACCATCTGTAATGAGATGGGATGCCTTCCTCTGGTGTGTTTGAAGGCAGCTACAGTGTACTTATATATAATAAGTAAATAAATATTTTTTTAAAAGGGGGTTATTGAAACCTCAAAGCCCACCCCCCAGTAACACACCTCTTCCAACAAGGCCATACTTTCTACCTGGAAACCAAGTATGGTCTCCATCTGGGAGAGCCTCTCACTCAAATCACCAAACCCCAGATATTACTCCTAACTCTGACCATCACAGGCCCTACTACATACCCACAGGTGATATAAAAGGCAAGTTTTGAGAAACATTTTGTCAATGTCCTTACCTTCACATGGGTGGCCCCTCCAGTAACTACAATAAGAAAGAAGCAGATGGAGAAGACATGGAAAGATGAGCACTCACAAAGCTGAGTGGAAGGGGAAACAGTGTGGCCATTTCAGAAAATAGCAGTCTCTGAAACAGTTAAACTGGAAACTTTCTATCCACCTTGTCCATTCAACTCCAAAGTTGCTCACTGGAGCCTTAAAAGAAGGCTCCCATTATTCCCAAGACTGAAGAACTGGTAACAATCTTGCAGCCAGATGGGGAGTGCTAGACAAGATGCTAGACAGTGGAATCCAATACAGTAATGAAAAGGAGTCAGCTGCTGGCACACACAGACATGGCCTTACAAGGCATGCTGGGATACCACCAGATGTGGTAGAATAAGGACATCTGAAGGTCTACTCCCTGAAAAACTGACACAGCAGACAGAGCACAAATGTCATCAGAGAAGCTTCATCCATCAGCTGATGAGATCAAATGAAGAGACCCACAGCCAGACATCAGGCAGGGCTCTGGGGAAGCTCTTGTAGAAGCGTCAGGGGAAGGACTGAGGGAGCCAGAAGGGTCAAGGACACCATAACAAGACCTACAGAGCCAACAAACCTGGGCCTGTGGAGGCTCCCAGAGACTGAATCACAAACCGAAGAATGTGCATAGACTATACCTAGGCCCCCCAAACACTTACGTAGCAGAGGTACAGCTTGGTCTTCATGTGGGTCCCACAACAGTTGCAGCAGGGGCTGTCTCTGACTCAGACTCCATTGCCTGCCTTTGGACCTCCTTCCCCTAGCTAGCTACCTTGTCTGGCCTCAGCGGGAGAGGATACACCTAGTCCTGATGAGACTTAATCTGCCAAAAAGGTTGGTACCTAAGGGATGGGGAGAGGGTGGGAGGCTCTCTTTCCTCTGAGGAAAAGGGGAGGGGGTAATGAGGGAAGAAGGAGGGAAGGTGGGATTTAGGAGAAGAGGAGGAAGCAGAACTGTGATCAGGATGCAAAGTGAATAAACAAATTAATGGAAAAAGAAAAGAAAAAGAAAAATTGACACAGATACTATCCACTCTGGGGATTAGCCAGAGACTGGCAATAACCAAGACATATTTATTCAAGAGAAAACAGCTCATTTCAGCTAGTGTTATGTCACAGTGAGTGGGCTTACTCCCAAGCCCCTCGCTCCAGCTGTGCAGTAACCATGAAAACCAACAGTCCCTTTCAAATAAAAAACAGCAGCATAGCAACCACTGGAGAGGAAGAACAGGTTTGAAGCCTCCCAAATTCCCCATTCCCAGAAAACTGTGACTATCCAATTCACATGGTGGTGCCCTGGGCATCTCCTATCCCGGGGTTTCTTCTTGGGTGGTCTTACAGAGCCCTGGCTTGGTAAAATGGTCCTGCCCGGGGGCTTTTGGCTGAAGGTAATCAGCGATGGTTTTTAAATATTCATATGCACGTGGCAGTACTATCAAGAGATCAAGCAGAGGGGTTGGGGATTTAGCTCAGTGGTAGAGCGCTTGCCTAGGAGGCGCAAGGCCCTGGGTTCGGTCCCCAGCTCCAAAAAAGAACCAAAAAAAAAAAAAAAAAAAAAAGAGAGAGATCGAGCAGAGGACTGGGCAGAGTGGCACACACTTATAATCCCAGCACTCGGGAGGCAGAGTCAGGTGGGTCTCTGAGTTTAAAGCCAGAAGGATCATCAGTGAGTTCCAGGAATGCCAGAGATACATAGTAAGGCCCTATCTCAAAGGAACAAGGGAAGGAGGGATGGAGGGAGGGAGGCATGGAGGGAGGGAAGAGCTGAGCAATCAGGAGGTAAGTAAACCTCAAGGCAAAATCTTAGTCAAGTGAATTGTGCATGATGCACACAAACTCCCCTGCCAAGCGGCAGCTAGCAGTGACAAGAACAAAAAAGAAAAGGAAAAAACTACTCAATACACTATATAGATCTAGTTTAGAAAGTCGCTAAACAAGCCTACAGCAACCACACACAGAGAAATGAACTGGCTTTGATACCCGCAGTGACATTACATAATCCCGAATGTCCAGGTTTCAACAGACAGTTATTGACAAAAAAAAAGAAATTAAGTTCGACTCACGCACAAGGGGTACGCTCGGTAGAACTGGTTCTTACAGGAGTGCAGTCATTGGACTTAATAGACAAAGTGGTTTTTGTTCTTTTTTTTTAATTACAGTGTTTGTGTGTGTGTGTGTGTGTGTGTGTGTGTGTGTGTGTGTGTGTGTGTGTGTGGTGTGTACTCACAGTATACATGAGGTCAGAGAATAATTTCAAAGCTCAGTTCTTTCCTTCAACCATGCAGGAGCTTGTATGTAGGAACCAAAGAAAAACTGAGATGTTGTCTCGTCGAAGAGAGACTATCAAGGAAGAGATGGATACTATGAAAGAAAATCAAAAATTCTGGGAGTAAAAATGCAATGGAAGGCTTTTTTTTTAAAAGAAGATTTTGATAGAAGACTAACAAGTGGGGAGGGGTAGGAGTCAAGAAACTTAAAAATGGAGATTTATAGAGAGAGAAAAACAAAGCAAAATTAGCATCCTCAGAGGCCTGTGGGGGCTCTCCTAGGCATTGTAGAAGAACCAGAGGGAGAGACAAACATGATGTTTGAAGAAAATTTGAGAAAATCGATGCCCTATGTTACTCTACATAAATGGCCAACAAGCTGCAGTTGGTATAAACTCAGTGAGATCCTCACCTAAGTGCACTGCAATCAAAATGCCCAATGTCCAAAACGAAAAGGGAAATTTTGAAAGCAGGAAAGAAGACATCTAACAGAGTCTCAGTATGGTTAAAAGCCGATTCCTCACGTAAAACATTGGAGGCCACTAACAGTGAAATAGCAGACTTCAGACCTTGGAGGAGAGGGCCAGCTGTCAATCAAAAACTCTCTGCCTAGCAAAATTTTTTATAAGAAATAAAGAATAACTAACAATACGTTTGTTGAGGCTTAAGTCTTTACTCACGTCTGATGGTATATATAGGAGGTAGGGGTAGTTTAATAAACACGAAAGGTTCGCGCAGCGCATCCTTCTCCCAGTCTAGCTGGGTTCCAGTAGTCCTCCACATTCTTAGTGCACAAACCCAGACACCACACACACACACACACACACACACACACACACACACACACACACACAGTAAAAGTCAGAGTTGTGGAGCCCAGTCCCAACCAATCTATCTACAACACAACTCCCTCATCCAAGGCTCAAGGATCACAGCAGAAAGGAGTAGGAAGACTGTGAGAGCCCGAGGAGCGGGGAGTTTGCTGTAAGACTGTTTCTCCAAGAAATGTCGGAAGCTGCACGTTGGGTGTCTCCCCAGCACAGCTGCTTAAACATGAGCTAAACAAGGACAACGTCAATGAACATGCTAATGTGGGCAGGGGATGCTCGCCAGGCTTCAACCCTAGAGGAGGAACTACAGTAACTAAGGAATGCTGAGAGCAGAAGAAATCCTCTGCTCCGGGGAAGAGCCCAC
Source organism: Rattus norvegicus (assembly GCF_021556685.1). NCBI lineage: Eukaryota > Metazoa > Chordata > Mammalia > Rodentia > Muridae > Rattus > Rattus norvegicus. The sequence goes on along the minus strand of NC_141549.1, from coordinate 79,332,519 downwards.
TGATCAGCCAACTCCAAATGGTCCACCCTGAGCACAAGCACAAATAATACTATACAGGCTGAACAGGTTGTACTCCTGTACTTAGGGACATGGATGCGCACACGCGCGCGCGCACACACACACACACATGTACACACACACGCACACACATGTACACACACACGCACACACACATGCCCATACACACATGCCCGCACACACACACACACACACGCACACGCGCACACACACACACACACATCCACCCATCAGGATATATGTATGGGACACACACACACACACACACACACACACATCCACCCATCAGATATATGTATGGGACACACACACACACACGCACATGCACACACACATGCACACACGAACACAACAGACGTGTAAATGTTACAACAACTTAAGAAAAAGGTCATGACCTTGAAAGAAAGCAGTGTGGAGAGGCCCATGGGACGATATGGAGGGAAGAAAAGGAAGGGAAAGAGAAATGACGTAATTATAACCTCAAAATATGAAATAATTACCTTTAAAAAAACATAAAAGGTTCTACTATGAACTGAACACTCCTATTACATTTTTATATCGAACAAGAGATTTTTCTGTATCTTCAGTCTAACAAGGATGTTCCTTTCAAAAAGCAGGGTATGAACATCAAAGTTACTTCAAATCACAAAGGGATGGATGTAAAGGCTCTACCGGTGGCCCTCAGATAATTTCTAGGGGAAAAAAAAAAAACTAAGTCAATGTGTTCATCTAGCCCAGAGTTATTCTCTTATTTATTTTGCCCAGAAATGGAATGGCTTTGGCTTACCATCTCAGTGCTGTGATTTCCTTCAGTTACCTAAACACACACACACACACACACACACACACACACACACACACACACACACGCACGCACACACGCACATACGCACACATATGCACACGCACACATATGCACACGCACATATGCACATGCACACATGCACATCCACGCATGCACGCACATGCACATGCACGCACGCACACACACACACACACACACACACACACACACACACACACGCATACACATGAACATTCTCTAGTTCCTGAATAAAAGTACACAGACAGGCATTGTCTTTGTTAGTTTGGTTTTTTTTTTTTTTAACTAACTTTTTAACCTGAATGAAAAGTCGGAATTGGCTCTCCCGCTCTTGAACATAACACAGCTGAGAATGTCTTTTTTTTTTTTTTTTAACTATGCTTCACTGTCTATCGATTTAGCTAGGTCAGTTTTTATCAATGGTCCATTTAAATTCTGAAGCCGAACTGGATATAACAACTGTTAACACTGATGGAAGACCTCGTCCCGTTGGATCTGTAGCACTCATTATCTCTGACCGTCCTAACAACTCAGTTGCTGGAAATCATTATCATTCCCAGGTCAGAGGAGGCCAACATTGAGATTAGGTAAGCTCTCGAGCCTGTCCTCAGTAAAGCTGAGAGCGGGCTCTGAAGCCATCCCCATTCTCATACCACCACAGAAAGTGAATAGCACCCTGAGATTCTCCCTTCATTTCTCCCGCCTCTGGAGGGGCTCTGCAGAGACCCCAGTAATCTGCCCGATGCAGTGCCATCCTAATCTTGGGACTTTAACAGTCGACACTGTTGCAACCCCTTGGTATGAAAACACTCCTACTTTATCCTCCCCGGCCTCAAAGCCCTTCTGCACAGGGTAGGTCATTAATAAGTATGGTGGTCTAAATGAAAAGCACCCCCACCCACCCTCGCATAGCCACACATTTGAATAGTTGGTCACCAGGTCATGGAACTTTTTGGGAAGGATTAGGAGGTGTGGCTTTGATGAAGAAGGTGCGTCACCGAGGACAGACTTTAAGGTTTCAAAAGACTCCCTGTTGGCTTTCTCTGCCTCCTCCTTGTCTCTCAACTACTGCTCTAGGGTCATGCCTACTGCTCTGCTCCCTGCCATGATGGTCATGAACTCTAACCCTCAGGAACTGTAAGCCCCAAATAAATCCTTTATTTTATAAACTGCCTTGGTCATCGTGTCTTATCACAGCAACAGACAAGCAGCTAAGACAAACAGACCAGGGAAAATCAAGGAATTTTCACAAGCTTAGTAAAGACATCTCAAAGAAAAACCTAACCTCCAACCGAACTGCAGAGGTCACTGTAGCCTGACACCACAGAACTGTGGCCCTGGGCACATTAGAACACTGATCAACCAGGGGGCTCTGATATGTGTGGTCCTTATTTGCACAGCCCTGATGTGTATGCCTTTAATGTGTGCGGAAGACGTATAATTGGGAATGACACACGAGATGGTTTGTGTTACACTCCAGCATGGATAACCCTCAGTCACATGGTGCGAATTACATGACAGGAAACTGACTCACGCTAATGGCACAAGTTCTCCCCAGACTACTTTCTATGTCAACGTCTCATGTGGCTATAGTGCGTTGGAGAAACTTGGCCTCTTCCTAGGCAGTGAACGCTAGGCATTCTTCAATCCCTAGTTTCTACTTTTATGACTCTTTTTCTCTCAGACTACTTTTCCGGTTGCCTCCTGAACCTGTCCAAATGTTGGAGACCTGTGGAGATTTGTCCTAGGACCTTGGCTGCTCCTTGTCCATTTCTTCACAGACTCAACACATCTTCCTTGAACTACTACTATGAATAAGTACGTATGCTTACAGCGCTGACTCCCAGCGGAGATGCCAGCATTGAGCCGTAACAATAACAACGTTAAGTACATAGTGAGAGAGTTGAAGAAATATTGACAGGAGACCTCAGCAAGGTGTGGCTGAGGTAAATAAGGCACAACCTGGGATGGGGCAGCATGGGCTCTTTCTCCAGGGAATGCTTGGAAGATGAGTGGCAGTTTTTCTATGGAAGAGAAAGAATTGCTTTGTCTGGTGTGTGTGTGTGTGTGTGTGTGTGTGTGTGTGTGTGTGTGAGAGAGAGAGAGAGAGAGAGAGAGAGAGAGAGGAAGGGAGAGAGAGAGGGGAGGGAGGGAGGGAGGGAGGAAGGGGCAGGCAGAGGGGGAAGGAGGAGAGAGGGGAGGGAGAAAGGGGGAGAGGGAAAGGGGGAGTGAGAAAGGAGGGAGAGACCCCTAGAAGCTAAAAGGAAGGCATTACCAAACTCAGGAAAAGGCAGGGCTGAGATAAGAAGCTCAAAAAATCTAAAAAGCAAACCTCAGCATGCCTAGCGGGCTGCAGAAGGATCTCCTGTGCTCCCTGAGGGCAGTAAAGATATTCACCGAAGGACAGGAGATAGACAGGTGACCTCACCTTGACTATGCTTTTAGAGGAGCACATTGGCTGAGGCAATGAATGCTCTGGGGATGTGAGTGGATAGTCTAGATCATTCTTGGTGTAGCTTACTTCTGTATCCAATTTTAAAATTTTCTTTACTCCCAGTGTTGACGCTCTCCAAGGCACCTGTCAATGTGATCATTTTCTCTCGTTGTTTTGTGTGAGGGATGGGTAATACGTGTGTACGGTATCATGTGCGTGCATGTGTGTGATACTGTATGTGGAGGTCAGGAATCGACATCAAGTTCTGTGTTACTTTCCTAAGTGCTATGATAAGACACCATGACCAAGGCAACTTATAAAAGGAATGGTTTGTTGGAAGCTTATGGTTTTCAAGGGATACAAACTGGGGACCAAGTATTCAAATGTATGAGCCTATGGGGGCCACTCCAGTCACCAGGTGTGTTCTGCTATCACTCTCCACAATACTCTTTAAGATGAGTTGTTCACTGAACCCAGAACTCAGAAGACAAATGGCCAGAAAGTTCCAGTCATCTGTCTCTGCCTTCCCTGTACTGGGATCATAGAGGTGTGCCATCTTGCCTGAATTTTCACATGGGTGTTGAGGGGAGGGTTCAAGTCCTCATGCTTTCGTGACTCCCACTTTACTGACAACGCCATGCCCCACCCTCAGCCTTTGATTCTGATTCTAAAGATTCAAGAATAATGCATGGCTACCTCCTCATTTTGGAAACACTCTTACATACACATCTCTAATTCTCCACTGTAAGCACTTCCCTGAAGTGAGTCTATCTAGATCCCTTCTCCTTTCTCAAGTCAGTGTACGAAACTAAGCCTGCCATCGCAGGTTGGTTTGGACCATTTGTGTTGACAAGATGAAGCTGTCTTACCATGCTTTCTATTGCTATGGTAACACAGTGGCCAAGAACAAGCTGGGGAGAAAAGAGTCTGTTTGACTTATAGACCAACATCAAGAGAAGACAAAGCAGGAACTGAAGCAGAGATCGACTTGCTCTTCATGACTGCTTCCTTAAAAATTCGGGACCCACGTGCCAGAGCTGGTACCACCCACAATGGATTAGGTCCTGCCACATCAACCATTAATCATGAAAATGCCCCACAGGCTTGCCTACAAACAATCTAAATGAAGCCATTTTCCTAAGTGAGGCTCCCTCTTCCCAGATGTATCAAGTTAACAGAAAACCAACCAGCATGCTGTCACAGATTAAAAACCTGCCATTTTTCTAGGACTTAACATTAGCCGGCAGATTTTTACTGAACCAATCCGTGGTAGCTTTTGGTTGAATGGGCAGAGGAAACCCCTGCATCGAATACACTGTGGATGTTTTCTAAGGAGATGCTGTCGGTTTGGTAACCTGCTGTGCTAACATGCTCCAGCTACAGTAACCAGATTCTTGGTCTCTGCTACTTGAACGAAAGTCTAATATATAAAATCCACAACTGTTACCGACCTTGAAACACTGACTTGAAGAAGATGGACTGCTGACTGCTACAGGAATGTCTAAAACTGCTATCGAATAAGCCCACTCTTAGCCACTCTTCTGCGTCCAGCTGATCTTGTAACTGCTGTCCCTACATACTTGAAGTCGTGTGACTGCAGGCTCAGAGGAGTCCTGGGATTCCCTCCTTCACTGTCTTATCCTGCACAACATACATCACAATTTGCATTTCTGGACAGCCATCAATTCCACACAAATAGTACAGCCGTCGGGGACATTTGGTAAATAAATGTTTGGTCAGAATTCAAATCGTGCATTTTCCGCTCTCCGCAATTGAGTCTTTCACTCCTGCTGGATTTCAGATGGCAGAGAAGAGGATCCCAGTGCTGTGATAGGATTGGCCAGCTACTCTAATAGTTTCAGGACTTCCAAATCTCCATTCGCATGCTTCCCTGTTAGTATGCAGCTTATTAAACCAATGGCATTTCTTCCCTTGTGCGTGCGTGCGTGCGTGCGTGCGTGTTGAAGCCTCGCACTTGTAAGGCCAGTACTCCAGCACTAAGCTATATCTCCAGCCCAAGCCAGTGAAATATCTGCTGCCCCTGCTTCTTTTATTATCACAATATGAACCATCTAAGTAAATTCCAGAAAATAAAAATGAAACGCAGTATAGAGAGAAGTTAAAAGAAAAACAATAACAAACTTAACAGCACAGGTGAACTTCTCAGTACTCCTGCCTCAGAGGAGGAAGTAGAGATGGCTATTAGCCCTGCAGACTCTGACAGATGCTTTGAGAAGAGCTTGGTCTATGGGGGTTTTAAAAAAAAAAAAAAAAGCACTTATGGGGCTGGGGATTGAGCTCAGTGGTAGAGTGCTTACCTAGGAAGCACAAGGCCCTGGGTTCGGTCCCCAGCTCGGAAAAAAAAGAACCAAAAAAAAAAAAAAGAGCACTTTTATATTACTATTTTATCCAAATCTTATATGAAAAAGTCGCCTAAAATTTTAAATGGGAACATAGATAATAACACTTCCCTCTGCAATTCCGAGGCGGTGCTCTCATTCTCTCTTTTTCTTTCATATCATCAGACTTCCCTGCCCAGTTTCTACTTGGCTGCTCTCAGTTCCTGGGGCTGTGAAATTTAATACTGCTCTCTTAGGTGCCATATTCTTCCCTCTCTTATCCAGTTGACTTATTACGTGTCCCCTTTACTACTGAATGGCTAAGGAATGAGCAGCGCACAGGCTCCAAATGGGAACAAAGGAGGGTATCAGATTATATGGCAGGGACCAGGGAGGTGGCTTAGTTTGCAAAGCGCTTGCTGTGTGAACATAAGGACCCAAGTTCCATCCCCAGAACCCACATTATTAAAAAAAAAAAAAGGAAAAAAAGAAGCTAGGCATATGGCTGTGGAGAATGATGGAAAAAGGCACATCCTTACAACCTGAGTTTGATACCAAGGCTCTTCATGGTGAAAGGAGACAGCTGACCCCAAAGCTTGTCCTCTTTATCCTCTGCCCTCCACGTGTGTCCAGTGGCATGTGTGGGGAACAGTTGTAATCAGGCAGGTTGTTTCATTCCAGGCGTAGCACACGCTTGTAGACGCAGCATCAATGAGAGGGAGACTGGTGCATCTCCGTGGGGTCAGCGGTCAAGCAATTTAGCCTAATAATCAGTGAGAGACCCTGTTCCAAAACCAGACAAGAAGAGGTGGCGCCAGAAGAGAGGTGCGTGTGCACACACGCAGGCGTGCACCTTAGCCCCAGCACTCAGGAGGTAGACAGCTGGATCTCTAGGAGTTTGAAGCCAGTTTGAGCTACACACAGCAAGTTCCAGACAAGCCATAACGAGACCCTACTTCAAAAGCAAAATGAAACAGAAAACTTTATGATAGTGGTGGTGTTTGCCTATAGTAATTACAGCCCTGTATCTGCAGGTCGATAAACGATGGAATGTGTATACTCTTCCAAACCCATAATGAATGCTTCCACTGCCTACCAAACCTCTGGGCTCCCCCAGTTTATCCCTATACATCCCAAAAATACACTCCTTGGTTTAGTTTTTGCCAGGACGCTGTCAAGATGGATTCCTGCAACTTGTCCAGCAATATATATATCCACCACGTCTTGCCAGGACTTGCGAGCATATTTCTTTTCTAATACGAAATGCTATCTGCCTAGATAGGCCACAGCTGGGCCCATTCATCCACTGAAAGATGTCTCAGTTGTTTCCAATTTGGGACAATTATAAGCTGCTGAAACACCCACAAGCAGATTTTTCAATGCATTTGTTTTCTTTAAATACACACACACGTATATATACATATATATACGTATACATATATATACGTATACATATACATGTACAGTAGCTTGTATTTGTTTAGTTTTAGTTCAGTTCATAGCACTGAATAATAAGGTTACTCCCATAGATACTCAAGGACATCATTAGCAAAATTATCAGCAACTTCAATACATGCATCTATACTCAAAGGGCTGGGATGCAGTCTCTCTCACAGTCACTGTTAATGCAGGGATTAACAAATATGGGCCAGGGATCATAGAGCAGCAGCCAGCCGCAGCTTCTCCTGAGTGATGGAATGGTTGGAGACACCCTTGTCTTCAGAGGCAAAGCCAAGCACGGGGACCCCAGCCGCAGATCATTAAACATTTTCAATCACACCACCTCTAAGGAACTATGCCCCAGGGTTGTTTTGTTTTTTATTTCAGGACACTGTGCTCATTTTCCCACAATGGATATGCTTACCCAAGCTTCAGGGAAAGATCTGAGGTGATTTAGCATTGAGTCAGCCTATGAGTGCTGAGGAATAACTTCTGTCGGCCTCAGAGAATTGTTATGAACAATCTACTTTAAAATCATGAATTCCTCTCTTCTTTATGAAGGACCTCTCCATTTGGTACTCTGCTGAATCTGCAGGTCTCAGTGGTGTGCCTGTAGTAAAGCATCCCTGGGATGGAGAGGAGAGAGGGAATATACCAGGGTAGCACGGAAACAAGAAGAGCGGCTGTCTCAAGTGATGGCTGCCGAGAATAGAAGGTAGAAGCTGGCCAGGCAGTGTTAGGTCCAGGGACCTCAGAAATGAGCAGTGGTGATTCTTGTCCTTGTTCTAGGTTCCATCCTGGCCAGAAGCTAGAAACGCCAAGAGTGTTTGCGGGGCTGGTTCCTGGTGTCGTGTCTTGTCTTCCTTCACAGCTAGAGGACAACTGCATGAAGGTATGAGGGAGTGGCCCAAACGACGCATGTGGAGGCCAACTAGACTGGTCAGTTCATCTCTCCATCCCTATGAAAGGCTCCTGTAACTAGCAGCTAATACCAACCCATCTCCTGGACCCCTACAGTTATGGAGGAACCCCACTGCTTTCTATCTCTTAAATTCTCACCTGTAAACCTGTAATAAATTCCTTTATAACTCACCCTGCTCCTTACCTGTGAAATTCACTCCAGTTCAGGAGATGAAAGATCAGGAAGCCACTGCCCTTGCCCGTGGTGCCTATAGTGGTTGTTAACTGTCCAGGACTCAAGCACCCTGGATTTTGCTTACTTCAGGTGAGAAGACTGCTGTCCCTCTCAGGAGATAACCTCACCATTTCCCCCTCATATCCTTACTACCTCAGTACACACAAACCTTTGTAGAAAAGCTAGAACTTCCAGTAAAACCAATTCCCTGGCAATCTGCCCTATGTCTTTTCATCTGTTCAATACACAAGGTTTTCCAAATGTATTTTACATAGATCCAACCAGAAACAAAGATTATGGGCTACAGATTTCTTAACCTAAAAGAGACAGGGCTAGACAAGGTTAAAAACTTCCCTTGTGGTAAATTCTTACTTATGCTGTTTGAATTAATTTAAAAAAGAGCTCTAGGGGCTGGAGAGATGGCTCGGTAGGGTAAGAGAATGTGTTTGTGCAGAGGACCTGAGTTCACAACTCTCTATAACTCCAACAACAACCTCTTCCAGCCTCTGTGGGCACTGAATCCATGGCTGCAAAAAAGACTCATACACATACTTTTTTTTTGTAATTTAAAAAAAGAACACAACCACTTAGGTTCTCTGCTCGCCCATTAAAATTCCATTTATATCGCAAGGCATAAAACTAAAATGATTCATTATTTGTGTTCCAATGGGTTCTCTGGCCTGTTACATTTGTTTTCTTTTGTTCTTTCTACCCTCGGGTTTAAAAAAAATCACCTTTGAGCTAGTCACTTACCTCAGCTCACTTGCCACATTTTCAAAGTACTTAGGTCCGTCTGTGTGAATACAAGCCTATTCTTCATTCAATATCGCGGAACAATGTCATTTACAACGTAAAATGTGCATTTTTAATTACTTTATTTTTGATTTATGTGGTGTGTTTGAGAGACGGGTGGACGGATTGGAGGATGGCACAGAGTACTTGCAGTGGACAGAAGATGACTCTTTAGGTGTCAGACCTCTCTTTCTACCTTCATGTGGACTCTGGGTACCAAAGGCAGTCTAGCAGGCTTGTGTGGTTGAACCACCTCACCAACCCCAATAAAATCTATACTTAAGACAGTGGCGTCCCCAACGAAGGAGTTAGGAAAAGGACTGAAGGAGCTGAAGGGGTTTGCAACCCCATAAGAACAACAATATCAACCAACCAGACCCCCCCCAGAGCTCCCAGGGACTAAACCACCATCCCAAGAGTACACAGGGATGGACCTATGGCTCCAGCTGCATATGTAGCAGAGGATGGCCTTGTTGGGCATCAATGGGAGAAGAGTCCTTTAGTCCTGTGAAGGCTCAATGCCCTAGTGAAGGGGAATGCCAGGGCAGAGAGGCAGGAGTGGTGGGTGGGTGGGTGGTGGAGCACCCTCATAGAAGCAGGGAGAGGGGGATGGGATGGGGGGTTGCAGAGGGGAAACTGGGAAAGGGGATAACATTTGAAATGTCAATAAATACAATATCCAATAAAAGAGAAGAAAAAAGTGGATGGCATTTCTCTGTTATTTGTCAGATTGCCTTAGCATAGGCAGCATTTGTACTATGAAAGATGTTTGTCATGTCTCTGTCCTTCCTCCACCCTTCCTTTCTTTATCTTCCATTCTGTTTTATTTTGTAGAAAGTATACTTGCATGGTTGGTGCTGGTCTCCAAATTTGACATTCAGGAGCTTCTAGAAACCTAGATCCATGCCCGGCTGCCTTCAGTGTCTGAGCCACAGTGTTGAGAATGCAGGCTTCTGGGAGAACTTCAGACCGTAGGGAGCCACTGTTCTCCCTCTGAAACGGAGGACCCCTTTATCTGACTTGTTTGCCAGGACTTCTTGGAGACTTGACTGCTGCTGACTCCTGACTGCTGCCCAAATGCTGTCAGGTTGTTAAGGAGAAATCTCTGAAAGCCAGCCTCCTGCTGAGCCATGTGTCTGCCTCACAAAAGTCAATATTTTCAGCTTTCCCTCGGCACCAGTGTGTTTAAAGGGCTTTCTAGTGTACACCCTTTGATTGCGGGTGAGTGTTGGTAAGTGTTGGTAAGGAACAATGGCTTTCATCTTTTGTCTGCGGAGAGTGTCAAAGAAGCAGAGTTGCTCCAGTTTAGTCTTCACTGGATTCTTTCTTTAGACGAAGTCATTTTATTTAAAAAAAAAATTGCAAACACGATTGCAAAAAAGAATTAGATTAGGGCTTGTTAATGCAAAGTCAGATTCACTTGTATTCATTAATGTCAATAACTTTTGTTCTTTCTGGGGGGGTTGTTTTATTGAATTTATGCCAATACTGGCTCGATGTACAGCAGAAAATATGAATCAAATATGAGCCATGCAGTTTAGAACGCTTTGTTGACCCTAGGCTCGTTAGTGGTGCCGTGTACCACACTAATGCCAGGTGAAGGTGTGAGTGGCATGTAGTTCATGGTTACTATTTGTCCTTTCTGCTCAATAGTTCTGCAAATTTAGCACACCCTGAACACGTCGTCTATTTTTTTTAATGACCCATTTCCTAAGACTTTCCCTACCTTGTTATATCCACATTGCACATGTGTTTTGTTTAAGTTTGGCTTTATGAGGCAGGATTTTTCTCTAGCCCAGGCTTGCCCCCATCTCAGTGTACGTCTGAGATGACCTTGAACTCCTCGTCCTCCTGTCTCTACCTCCCAAACCCTGGGATAATAGGTGTAGAATTCCACATCCAGCTTCCCCTGGTGGCCAGGTGTGCCGTGGGCACGCCTTTAACCCTGGAACTCTGGAGGCAAAGGCAAGTGGGTCTCTGTGACTTGAAGGCCAGCCTGGTCTACACAGCAAGTTTCAGACCAGCTCGAGCTACATAGTGAGACATCTGGATCTGCTAAGAACCAGCCTTGTCTTGGAGGCAGGTTCTGAGGAAGGGGCATCTGGAAGTGGCAAAAAGGAACAACTGGAAGCCAAACAGTGGGTTACAAGCTAAGTTCTGCTCAAGGCAGATTTCCAGGCAGCTCTCTCTCCAACAGCTCTCTCTTGCAATTCCAAACACTCTCTGGATCTCTTGCACATAAAAAACCCAGTCTTTTATTTACATACCAATTCAGTGATTAACCCATGAGCCAGCACTCCATGACCCCAGCCCCCTTATTTCTTAGAAAAACAGCAAGCACTTTTTTTTTAAACATTGTAAACTTTAAGGTTAAAAAAATCCACCCCTCACTGCCTGCATAGGGCAGTAAACACCATTAAAAAAAATCCTATCCCTCCAGGTCTTGGCATCAGAGGTCCCTGGGAGGTGATTTGGCTCTGAGAGTAGAGGCCTTATAAATATAAGTAGTGATTTTAAGGAGGTGTGTGTGTGTGTGTGTGTGTGTGACCTGTCCTTGGTCTTCCAACCTGTAGAAACCGAGAGATACATTTCTATTGTTTACAAGCCACAGTTTATGATCTTTTATTACCAAAGCCCTCGTCAGACTAAGAAACTAAAGGAACACATTGTCTGAACCATCTGATTCTTTTTTGAATATCTCTGGACCTATAATGTTAATAGAGCCACTATTGAAACAAATCTCTGGGTGTTTCTGTGAAGAATTATCTAGATTATGAAGTGTGGGGATCAGCCCTAAATGTGGGCAGCATCAGGCCATGGGCTAGGATGACAGAGAGGAGAAACAGCTGAACAGCACCCCTCTCTCTCTCTCTTCTTCTTGAGATACAGTGTGACCAGCTACCTCACACACTTCCCATCATCGCTTCCATGCCCAAATGGACTGTACCCTTGAACTGTGAGCCAAATTAAACCCTTCCTTCCTTAAGTTGCTTTTGTCTGCTATTTCTGTCAGAGCATCAAGACAAGCTACTGATGTGTGCATAAATGTGGAAGAATATCCAACCGATTCCAGCCTCTGTGAGTGAGATTAGGGTCATATCAGCCAAAAATTATTTAGCCTACTATTTCTCCTTCTGACAGATCATTCTTAACCTTTCCCTTTTAAACAAAGTTCAGGCTTACAGGAAAAGCACATAAATAGGGAAAGAAAGATCCCCATATAAGCGATTCATGGAGATCCACAATGTCTGCCACACTTCCTTTGATTTATCCTACCCTATCCTTTGATCTTTCTTCTTGGATCTACTCTGTCTATTGCAATTTTTTCAGTTGACTAAACGCCCATTTTTCAAATTCGATTAGAGGTTCACCCATATGGGGCTAACCGACTTGGGCAGCACTCTTTCTTGTTGGCTCAGACTTGCCAAGAGTTGTTGTAGATGAGATGGCAAACCTTTCAAATGGTGCTGGGAGTCAAGTTCATGTTGTCTGGGGAAACAGTGTGCACACAGAGAGAAATTGGTTGGTTGGAGTCCCAGGCTTGCTCCCCTCTCTGATGAGGTCCTGTTAATTCCACCTTTCTCTCCCTCCTGCAATACCCGACCACTTGAAAAGCCTCAGAACAGAAAAAGGTGCCAAAATCCTAGTCCCACATTCCTGACAGCTGTCCCAAGCCTCCCTCACTTGAAGTCACCAGCCACCCAAGTCCCACCCTATGTGACCATATCAGGGCGTGTGTGTGTGTGTGTGTGTGTGTGTGTGTGTGTGTGTGTGTATGAATATGACCTTAACCAGTCATAATCTGTCCCTGACATTTTCTAGTCTTGTCCTGAGCCTTGTGAACTTAAAAACTTCTTAATTGGGCTGGAGAGATGGCTCAGCAGTTAAGAGCACCCGACTACTCTTCCAGAGGTCCTGAGTTCAAATCCCAGCACCCACATGGTGGCTCACAACCATCTATAATGGGATCTGATGCCCTCTTCTGGTGTGTCTGAAGAGAGCTACAGTGTACCTATAATAAATAAATAAATAAATAAATAAATAAATAAATCTAAAAAAAACTTCTTAATTTGGCTCAAATTAACTATTTTTTTTAGCAGAGAAAAACCTATTAGAAGTGATTCAACAAAGATTCCGGGAGGCCCTTGTTTTGGACTAAGTTTGCGTACTAGGTCCAGCAGAGTTGATCAAACCAAAATGGAGTCTGTCGTGCTGAGTGCCAGATAATCCAAGTGAGAGGTTGAAGAAACTAAAAGGTCCCAACAGTAAGAGGAGATTCCAGTTCACCTATGTTTGCCAAATGAGGAATTCCAAAAGGAAAGTTGAGCCTTGGTTCTGATTCTGTGTTCCCTCCTTAGGAATCTAAGTCCTGCCCTTACTGTCTGTGGAAAGTGAGTGCATGACCTCTCCAAGGTACAGCTGAGGGGAGGGTTTTTTATTGTAGATAGCAGGGAGAGTTCAGCCTGAGGCATCTGGAAAAGTCCACAGCAGGGGGAGAAAGTTCTATATCGAACTTGGCTAACAGAGTTTATCAGGCCACGAGAGGGGTGAACACTGGGGAGAAAGATGGAAGAGAGAGAGAGAGAGAGAGAGAGAGAGAGAGAGAGAGAGAGAGAGAGAGAGAGAGAGAGAGGAGTCTCAATAGGACTGTGTGCTAAAATGGGGGGGGGGGTATATAAGAATGAGAAGCTTGGAAAACTGAAGCCCAAGAGCTGGAGAAGTTTAGAGTAGAGTGTGGGTTGAGAAGAGCTAAGAGGAGACACAGGTACCGAGTAAATCTGGAGGCCAGCAGACACTTTGGTATGCTATTAGGCACCACAAGGAGCCATTTGTCTGAGTTTCTCTTTGCACTGCCTAGTGAAAGCCCCCACACTGTTGGTATAGTGAAGGTTGCCTCAATTCATGAATTCCCAATAACAGCTAATTATTTAGAATTTGGCTTTTTTTTTTAAATGCAGACTCTCTGAGGGTAGCTTCCTATTTCCAATCCTTGTCCCCAAGGGTGTATACCACTTTCTGACAGAAGCAAAAAAATTGAGACAGTGAAGACGAATCCCCTTCGAAGTCTAGCAAAGAAGGGAAGGGATCAACAAAAACTAAGAAAAGTCCACTCGAATTCCAAAGCGTACTCCCAAATTCTAGGTTATGAGTCTCTCTGACTTTAAGTGCTGTGTTTTTATTAAGCGTGTGAAGAGAATTATGGTCTTCATAACGAAACGAGGGGACATTGAACTATGGGTAAAGGAACATTACATACATTTGGTCCATCTTTTAATAAACATGGTGCAGGGCTGGATGCGGCAGCACAGCCTGCATAAGGCAATGAAAGAAGCCCGTTATCTGCAGAAGAGCAGCATCTCCCTGGCTGCTGTCCTCCCGGGATGGCTCCCGCCTCCTCCCACTCCCGGCAGCCCTTGCGCGGGGAGGCGGGCCCGTCTGACTCCTTCCCCCTTGTAGACTCGCCGGCGGGAGGTTTGAAGACCCGAGCGCACGCAGAGCCTCTAGACACCCGGCTCGCACTCCACGGTGTGGGGCTGTGGCAGAAGGACCCACGGGTGGATCCCACTCCCGGGTCACCGGGCGCTGAGTGACAAAGACGCGGGCCCTGCCCGGACAGACGACCGCGACGCTGACCAGCGACCTGAAGCCGCGGGGCGGCGGGCTGACTCCAGCCGGGATAGCTTCCGTGCCGCCCGCGAGGGACTCACGTCTTTGCTGTTGTGTGTCACGGAGCCTGGAGCTCTCGGAGAGGAAAAAGGACACCGAAGCCCTTGCACACAGCCTCAGCCCGCTACGCCGAACCCGAGGCACGGCCTGCGCATGCGCACCGTTCTGCCTTCCTGCCAGCGCACGCTCGTTCCCGCGGCATCTGCTCTGGTCATGGAGGCCTCGGGAGGCGCTGGGGGCGCCTTTCTGAAAGGTGAGGAGACACGCCTAGTTAGGAGGAGGGCTGTGGACTAGTGCCCGGTGCCGGGGTGCCTGTCCAGGGCCATCGGGATCGGCTCACACCCCAGGTCCAATCACATCTTGTCTCCTTACACCCGAGGACCTCTCACATCCTAGGTGCCCTCACTCGGGATCCCGACCACCTGTGTGGACACTCCCCACGCATTCACCATGTGACCTTCACCGCCCCCGGAGTGCCTGCCACCGCACCTATGTGTTCCCCAACATCCCACCCCACCCCGGTGCCTGCTGAGCCCTGGAGAGCTAGCAGGAGGATCAGGTCCTATCTTAGCTTCCTGAGAGTCTCTCGCCTCTATGACCTGGGCAGTTGTGGGATTAGGAAAAATAATAGTTTCGTAATAATCTGATGGCCTCTTGAGGGCCCGACCTGAGGAGAGCTGACACGTGCCCAGAACATGGGACCCTAGGTGAGGAGACTCCAAGTGTGTGTGTGTGTACACATTTATATTTATATAAAACAAATATATAAAATAAAGTAAAAGTAAATTATTTATTTTAAAGGCAAGCTGGCCTTCAACTTGCTATGTAGCTGAGGCCGGCTTAGCGCTCTTTTTGTTGGTTTGGTTTGGTTTGGGGGTCTGTGGGGAGGGGTTGCTTGTGTAACAAAGTTTCTCTGTGTGGCCCTAGCTTTTCCTGGGCCTGGAAACTCTGTCTCAGTCTGTGGACTAGGCTAGCCTCAGACATCTGCCTGCTTCTGCCTCCCAGATGCTGGAATTAATGGCGTACACCACTCCCAGCACCAACCAGCAGCAGCAGCAGCAGCAGGAGGCCACCAAGGCTTTGGCTTAGAATTCTTGATCCTCTTGTCTCCACTTTATAATCCCTATGTGCTAGGATGCCCAACTTCATATAAATAATGTATTAGAACCGAACTATATTAGCTTGTTACCTACTGTCTATGCTGTGGCCATAAAATTGTATTATTGGAAGATAATTACAATAATTATAATAAATATAATTATTCCAGTCCCGGAAAGCCTAGAATAATCACTGTCTGTTTCTTTCTAGAAAGCATAATCCAGGATAATTAAGCCTGGATTAGGAAGATGTAAAGTGCTACCAAAATAGCAGTGATGGTGTTTTCAATAGATTCATAATAGGAAATTTTCATTTTTTTTTTCCTAACATAGAACAAGAGAAAAACCTGTTGCGGGAGGGGGTGTGCAGTGCAATTACCAGGTTCCTGCTAACCTCCTGCTTATTTTTCAGATGTTGTGGCCTATGTTGAAGTATGGTCTTCCAAAGGGACAGAGAATTACTCAAAGACGTTTACAAAGCAACTTGAGGATATGGGGGCAACGGTAAGAAAATTAGTATCAAAATGACTGATAACCTCAAGTCGGGCAGTACTGCTTATGGAGCACATGGTCTTGCAGGCACTGTGTGAGGAGGAGTCTAGTAGGAAACATGAGTCTGGCCTTGGTTCAGTGAGGCTGGTACTTGGAGTCAAATGAGTAAAGATGTGGGAGAATGAGCGGGTTCCAAGGGAAGGTTGTGACCTTAGGCATTTTGGAAACATCTCATAGGTATTTGATTACTCATGTCTGGAACTTGAGGCCATCAGAGCTGTAGATTGTTGATGTGGGGGGTCAGGAGAGGATCCTGGCTAGTGTGAGGAGTGCTGAAAGCGGAGGGTGCCTTTTTGAGTGTTTAAGGACCAGTGATGGCCTGACCACCAACCTGGAAACAAGAGAGGGAAAAAGATTGTCAGGAGAATTATCGAAACCCAGTATGGAAGAATTCCAAAGGCTGGGATTCGGAGCAACAGAGCCTTAAGGTAAGATGTGCTCGAGGCTTGACAACCATGTCGTTAGTTCACTTTCCCTTTATAGAGGTCGAGGGCTTCAGGGTGAGTCTAGACTCCTGGCTTAGGAAGAAATGGAGACAGTGATCACCGACGCTTGAACAGAGCGTGCTTGTGGCATTCAGGAGCCACTCCCTGACAGGCTGAGTGGACAAATGAGTGACTGGATAGCTCACGTCAGGGTGAGGATTAGGGTGCAGGAAGGCGATGTTAGAGCAGTGCTGGCTTTATTTAGCCCCCCGCCCTGACCCTGCGAAGTCGGGTCAAAGGCTGAGAGCAGAGGAATCTGCACAGGTGCCCTGCCACCCACAGTAGAGTCAGAACCCGTATACTCACTGTAAGAACGGAAAACAATTCCGTAAATTGAAATTGTGTTTAATACTCACAGGGCTATAGTTTAACAACTCTGGGTGGGGGCCAGGGAGGCTCTTGGGCCTGACTGAGAATTGCTGCTCTTTGCATCCTGAGATGTAGCTGGTAGCCATCCAGAAGAAAATGCCATTTCTATAGACTAACTGAATAGCACTTTCTGTATAGAAGGTCACCCCTGCTTTTTTATTGAAGGGGTACAGCGTGTCTTGTTATCCTGGCACGTGGCACACCAAGTGGAGTTCCATTTTAGGAGGGCCCGGTATAAACGTCACGTCTCTGTGTAGGTGCAGTTCGTGGCAGCTCAGTCCGAAGTGTGGGATCTTATCTCATCCTTCTTTAAGGCTGTACTAAGTGTCCGGCAGCCTCCTTCAAAGACATTCCCAGGTGTACTTATCGTCTGGTAACTTTGATGAGAGCCTTGGGGAGAATGGCCGGCTGCTCAGCTGGGCTCTTTCTGATGTCTTGAAAAGCAGTCTGTGGAAGTAACACCTGTGCCTGTCTGAAACTGCTGTCCTTCGGGCTCTGAACTCTGCAGTGAAACCCGAGACAGGCCAGTTGTCATTTGCTTTGTACCCCTTTCGTGCTGAGATACAATTCCTGGCCTCACGCACATGTACGCAAGCACACCATCAGTGAACTAGGTTCCCGAACTCTTTTCTGTTTTTGAAAGGCAGTTTTAAAACCATGGGTGGAGAGCCAGAGCCCTATGGCATGAGTGTAAGAGGTCAGATGACAGCCCGAGGACATCTCTTACTGTGCTGGGCCTGGGGAACACGCTTAGCTCATCAGGCTTCATTTCATGGTGCGAATGCTTTCCTTTACCCACTGAGTCTTATCACCAGACCCCGGAGGCTTTGCTTTTAATCTTTTTGTATTTGCTTTCATATTTCCAGTGTACAGTACTTTCCAGGGAGGATAAATTCTAAGATCTCTAATAAATCCCTGAATCTACAGATAGTGGAAAACCCTATATGTGCACACATGTGCACACAAACACACACACACACACACACACTCTCTCTCTCTCTCTCTCTCTCACATACACACACACATACTCTCTCTCTCACACACTCTCTCTCTCTCTCTGTCACACACACACACACACACACACACTCTCTCTCTCTCTCTCTCTCACATACACACACACATACTCTCTCACACACTCTCTCTCTCTCTCTGTCACACACACACACACACACACACACACACACACACACACACGAGAGGCCTGACCCAGCGGTACAGGACAGCTACTTGGAAGAACTAGTCAGATTATCAAGTTGAAAGGTACCTTATAGAGATCCTGTATCACAATTTAAAAAAGTAAATAAAAGGTTAGAGTTGTAGGTATACAATTCAGTAGTAGAACATCCATCTGCCTAGTATGTTTGAGACCGCAGATTGAAGTCTCCCCACTGCTGGGATTATAAGCACACACTACCATTCCTGACTTTACACAGGTTTGGAAA
The DNA here is from genome assembly GCF_021556685.1 of Rattus norvegicus. Lineage (NCBI taxonomy): Eukaryota > Metazoa > Chordata > Mammalia > Rodentia > Muridae > Rattus > Rattus norvegicus. The sequence goes on along the minus strand of NC_141549.1, from coordinate 79,313,926 downwards.
ATCAAATTGAGCACATTGATGCTTACAAAAGCTCACCTCGCTTACCGAGCCGTCCCCACGGTCCCACAAAGCATATTTTTGACATGGCTATGTGAACGTACTTGGTTAATATTTTAGCTGGTGGTACTCTTTCCTTTCCTTGAAGGAATGTCTTCATTAGCTTTTTGACACAAAGTCTCACTCTGTAGCTCTCCTCAACCTCGTTGTGATAATTCTCGAACCTCAATCTGGAGCGCTGGGATCACAGACTTGTGCCACCATGCCCAGCTTCTAAGTTATTTTCTGACCTGAGATTGCTTTGGTGGTGTCTGATCTAGGTGTTTCTCCTTGCCCGAAGTTTGTCTCATCTCCATCTTCTCCTCATCTTCACCCTTTCGACATTTCTTCCTGATATTCTCTTAATTCCACGGTGGCCTATGTGCTGGCTAGCTTTATGTTGCCTTGACACATGCTACAGTCATCAGAAGAGGGAGCCTCCATTAGAAGACACTTCTGTAAAATGGGCTTTGGCAAGCCCAAAGAGCGTTTTCTTAATTAGTGATTGATGGGGGATGGCTCAGCCCATTGAGGGTGGTGCCGACCCGGGCTGCTGGTCCTGGGTTCTATAAGAAAGCAGGCTGAGCAAGCCTTAAGCAGCACGCCTCCATGTCCTCTGCATCAGCTCCTGCCCTCGGGCTCCTGCTGCTTGTCTTTTTGTCATGACGCTTTTCTTCAGTGATACAGTGATGAGCAACCATAAGACAAGAATCCTCTCCTCCCCAAGTTGCTTTGGTCTTGGTGTTTCCCCACAGCAACAGTGACCCAGGTAGGACGTGTCGGCGTAGCACTCTGTTCACACCTCTGGAGGGATCTTTTGATCCAGAATGCATGTCTTTTGAGTTCAGGAAGTTTTCTTGATCATTTCTTTTATAATTTCTGCCTCATCACCTTAATTGGTATGTTTTAACTCCTTAATTTGGCTCCAGGGCCATGATCTCTGCTTTTTATGGTCCTGTCTTTCCCCGTTAACAGCTTTCAGTGTGCTCTGTTGTTGGAGATTTTCTTTTCTCCACTTGGCTACCTATTATTTCTATGGAATTTTTTTAAAGGTTTATTTATTTTATGAGTGCACTGTAGCTGTCTTCAGACACACCAGGAGAGGGCAATGGATCCCATTACAGATGGTTGTGAGCCACCCTGTGGTTGCTGGGAATTGAACTCAGGACCTGTGGAAGAGCAGTCAGTGCTCTAACCGCTGAGCCATCTCTCCAGCCCTGGACTTTTTTTTTTTTTTTTTTTTAACATTCTTAGATTTGTAGTAACCCTTTAGGTCTTCACCCTTTTGAAATATCTGATCTTATCACTTGTCTTAGTTAAAGTTTCATTGCTGTGAAGGGACATCATAACTAAGGCAGCTCTTATAAGGACAAGCATTTAATTGGGGCTAGCTTTCCATTTCAGAGGTTCAGTCCATTGTCATCATGGTGGGAAACATCATGCAGGCAGACTTGGTGCTGGAGGAACCAAGAGTTCTACATCTTGATCCGCGGGCAGCTAGGAGTTGTCTCTGGATCATACTGCCCAAATTTGAGCATCTATACAAGACCTCAAAGACCTGCCTTCACAGCGACACACTTCCTCCAAGGAGGCTGCACCTCCTCCACTGAGACCACACCTCCTGATAGCCACTCCCTATCACCCAGGCATTCAAATACAGGAGTCTGTGAGGGCCAAACCTGTTCAAACCACCATGTCACATAAATACGTAGACATCTCAAAATACTGTTTTTAACTTTAATTAGCAGTGTATTCTCTTTTATGTTTTTTTCCTCTGAAATATATTCTTTAATGTAGAAGGGTATTTATTTATTTATCTATTGAGACAGGGTCTCATGTCCTGAAGCTGGTCTAGAGCTGGCTGTGTACAGGAAGGTAGCCTTGGATGTATGGTCCTCCTGTTCCCACCAAAGCACTATGGTTACAGTGATTACACGAGTACCTGGTTTTTATTGTGCTGAGAACACAGCCCAGTGCTTTGTGTGTGCCAGGCACAGTCTTCCAACTGAGCTATGCCCACAACCCAACATGGCAAGTTTACAAGGAAAGATTTTACTTATTTTTATTTTATGAGTGTTTTGTCTGTAAATAGGTGGTAGCTCCATTCTTCTTTTCCTGCCCGTTGTCCTCAGGGGCTCCTTCTGGTTGGCTCTCCCCTTTCTCTTTGTACTCGAAGGATTCCCACTCTGTTCTGTGCTGGGAAGCTTTATTGTGGGGAGCAAAGGTGACTGGAGCGGAAGCTTTATGGAGGGGTAAAGGTCACATGAATGCTAACCCTCATTCTACCTGCAACAGGTGTGTTTTGGTAGGGCAAGGTTGAAATAGGGTCTCACTATGTAGTTCTGGCTATCCTGGCACTCTCCATGTAGACTAGACTGACCTCTCAAACTCATAGAGATCCTCCTGCTTCTGCTTCTTGAAGACTGGGTGCTGGGATTAACGTTGTGTAGCACCATGCTATGCAAAAGCAGGTGTGTTTTTTCAAGCATCTTTCCATATTCACTACAGTATTTTTCTGATGTATTCAGAAGTGAAATTCTGGGATAAGGGTTTTTTGATCATTTCATTTTGACAGATTTTGAGTGGTCTTTTTTTTTTTAATTAATCATTCCTATCATTTACATCTCAATGATATCCCCCTTCCCAGTTACCCCTCTACAACCCCCCATGCCATCCGCTCTCCCCCCTTCCCCTGCTTCCCTTTGCCTCTATGAGGGTGCTCCCCCACCTACCCATCCACTCCTGCCCCACTGCTCCAGCATCCCCCTATGCTGGGGCATCAAACATCCACAGGACCAAGGGCCTCCTCTCCCAATGATTCAGACAAGGCCATCCTCTGATACATATGTATCTAGATCCCTCCCTGTACACTCCTTGGTTGGCGATCCAGTCCCTGGGAGCACTGGGTGGTCCAGCCAGCTGACATTGTTCTTCCTCTGGGGTTACAGTCCCCCTTCGCTCCTTCCACCGGGTCCCCCACCAGGGTCCCCAAGCTCCGGCTGATGGTTGGCTGCAAGTGTGGCATCTGCATTGGTCAGGAGCTGGCCGACCTCCCAGGGAACAGCCACACCAGGTTCCTGTCAGCAAGCGCCTCGTGGCAAGTGTCTGAGTTTGGTGTCTGCAGACAGGATGGATCCCCAGGTGGAGTGGTCCCCCGATGGCCCTTCCTTCAGTCTCTGCTCCATTTTTTCTCCCTCTCTTTCCTTTGGACAGGAACATTTCTGGGTTGATCACTTTATTTAAGAAATTATGGGTAAACAGCAATGAATATTTTGTTATTTTCGTTTTGTCCACAGGTGTCAAAAACGTTGAACAAGCAAGTGACCCATGTGATCTTCAAAGATGGGTATCAGAGCACGTGGGACAAAGCCCAGAAGATCAGGGCAAAGCTGGTTTCCGTCCTCTGGGTTGAAAAGTAAGTAGTCGCCTTGGAGCCCGTGACCGTTGACAACGTGCCGCACACTTGCTGTGCAGGAACTCGTTTTCTCACAGCGGTGGGAAGTGAATGTCTCGGGTGGCTGTGGGTTGTTTCTCTTGAGACATCGTTGGCCTGAGCGTGGCCATCTTCTTCCCGTGTTCCCATGACGTTCCCTCTGTTTGTGTCTTTGTCCTAATTAACACTTAAAAGGTCATGTTACTTCTTTAATACCTGTTGTAGTAAACATTAAAGAAGATGGCGGGACACCATGCCACGTTAGCGCTGGCCCCAGCAGGCCACATGGACCAGTGGGGTGTTCCCATCCTGGCCAGCTCTCTGGCCCAGAGTTCTCAAGTCATCCCTCACCCATGTTTCTTTGGTTCCATTTTCCATCCCACGCTGCCACCCGCTACTCCCTGGCCCTGAAGCAATCTCTCCACCTCCAGGACTAGCCCCGGCTGTCTCAGGGCTCTCTTGCTGCTGACTCTGCTCACAGTCCCAGCATCTGTCCCCTGTGGTTATAGTCACAACTCCCAGTAGCCTGTTAAAATCAAAACTCTAGAAACTTGTAATTTATCAATCAGATTTATATCAGTAAATTCTCACTTCACAAAACGCCCACACAATAAACTCAGAGGCAATTAATATTGATATAAACTGCCTACCTAGATAAGACAAATTGTCCTATAAAAATCCATCCCTTATATGATATTCATATCTACCTGTGGCCATTTAAAACCACACAGGGTGGGTCATCCTTCCTTCTCCTCCTCGATCTTCGTTGTCCTTCCTTCTCCTCTCTCCAAAACTCTGCACCTGCCTTACTTTTTCACTGCCCCATCACAGGGCCTTATCTTGTGCCTTCCCTCACCTGCATATAGACAACAGTCCACAAATATCCTGTCTCCAAATGCAGTCACTTTGAGGCTTTGGTAGTTAGGAATATCAGTTTGTAGATTTGGAAGACACAATCCCTCCATCAAAGGGAAACTTGGGTAGGAATTAAGGTCAATAGGTCAGGAAACACTGTGGAGACTCCTGTGGGGGTGAAGTAGACTTGTGGTAAGGTTTGGCCTGTTGCTATTGTAATGCTAAATTCTGTACTAAAGAACTAGGCCTACAAATGTCTCGTCATGTTCACCAGCTTTTGTGCAAACCGTGCTCCTTAATTTAAAACTATAGGTTGAATAAAGATGCCTATATAGCTGAGCATAGGAGAGGTAGGCGCAGCTTCGGTTCCCTGACTTGGGGTCTGAGGCAGGATCACTAGGAAGATGCCTGAGGAGCAGTGAGAAGAGAGAGGAAGGCACCATGAGATGAGAACTGCCCACGTGGGCTAGCCAGTCAGAGTGAGAGCAGCCTAGGCAGAACATGCCAAGTTATAACTTGGGATTACTGGTAGGCAAGTAGATACTAATGGCTTAGAGAGTAGATATCTGCCCAGCTCTAATGCTGTTCAGGCTTATTATAAATATAAAAAGTGTTATGTCTTTTATCTGGGAACTAAATGATCAGAGGTGGAGTAGAAACCCCAAACTGATATTGATATTTACCACAACAGAATTGTGCTGGAAACTGGTTAGGGTGGAAACCAACAGTGATGGGGAGCTGATGGGCGTTCAGACCAGACCAGAATGGTAGCAGTGTAGTGATGTCTGACTAGTTCAGGATTTTAAAGTCGTGTGTGTATGTATGTGTATAATTTTCTGTATACATGGGCTTGCTGAGGAAGGCTGCTGTTCATTACCTGAACTAGGCTGGGAACTGAACTCAGAACCAAAAAGATGGTGTGGCCATTGGCTGGGATGGGGTAGGCTTTAGAGACGTGGGGGTGGATGGTAGCTGGAATGATACACGTCAGAGTCAGGACCTTCTACTGAGCTGGGCCAAATCCAGTTTCTGGTACTTCCTTAGACAATGCTCAGTGCAGGTGACAGGCATCTGAGTGGGAAGACAAATTCAGGGAGAGATGGGTAATTAAGATATAGGCGCCATCTGCCTGGGGCTTAATTAAAGTACATACTAGCAGTGAGCCTTGGTAAGCAGATGGAGGAGAAATAAAGAACTTGAGTGTGTCTGGGTCTGGAAGTCAGGGTGAGATGGAATTGGGTAAGACACTGAAGAATGGAGAGTTTCTATTTGGGAAAACACAGCTGAACTGTCAGTATGTATCCTATTTCTGACCTCAGATGTGTGTGGTCCTGTCCTCACTGGGAAAGTCTCCAGTTCACTTAGCACCAGCAGGGTGGTACTAAAAAATAAATAAATAAACAAACAAATAAATAAAATTTAAAAATCTTTATTACTATTTAATTATTTGTATGCAGAAGGGATGGGTATGTGGGTATGCTTCCCACTGTTAATTTGTCTCCCTGTCTCCCTTTCATTTTGTTTTGTTTATTGGTTCTTTGAATTTCATATCATGTACCCCAACCCCACTCATCTTCCCGTCCCCTCATACCCACCCTCTACCCTTGCCACTTCCTCACTGTGGAAGCTGTAGCATGTCGCAGCGTGTCCCAGCGATTCCACAGGACAGTCCATTTCTGTACTTCTTTGTTTGCAAATGTTCATTGCAAGGACTTGGTCTGGTCTGAGGCCTCTGGCCTCTGCTACCCTGTCAGCACTGGACCCTCGCTGGGACTCCTCTCAGACATCCTGTTGTTGCCCTGCCTCATGGAAATCTGTAGTTTTGGATCAATAGGACCAGTCCCTTCATGCACTCATTGATGAGGTAGATGTTGGGGTGGGCCAATTCAAAGACCTGGATGATCAGCCCACCAGCCCTTCCACTCCCATGCCCTCAAGGCTAGCTTACCAGCACCACCAGCAACTCTCACAGCACGAGGGACAGCTCTCGAGTGTTGCAGCCAGTGAGAGTCATGGCCAGTTTTCCCACTTTCATGACCCCAGGGCTGACTCTCCCACCTGCCATAGATGGCAAGGGACATGGGAGGGGAGGACATTTCTTCCTTGTCCACACCACTGCCCAGGAGACAGGAGGCAGAACATGCTCTCCCATGCTCATGTCCTTGGGGCAGGCTCACCTGCAGCCCCCACATCCAGGGCCGGGTCTTCTGTGCTGCCCAGATGAGGGGCAGGGCTCCTGCTCTCATTGACCCTGTTGGCCAGCTTTCCTGCCCACCACCAGGGTAAGGGCAAAACGGGGGGGGGGGGGGGGGTGTCTCTCTCACTGATACCACCACACAGCACACAAGAGCCCGGGCTGGCTCCCCCATGCCCATGTCCTTAGGACCAGCTCATCCAAAACCCCTACATCCAGGGCTGTGTCCCCTAGGGGAGTTGCAGGGCCTTCTCTCCTGAGTGCTGCAGTTGGTGAGGGGCAGGGCCAGCTTTCCCACTCTGATGACCTTGGGACCAGCTCTCTTGCCTGCCGTATTTGGCAAAGGGCATCTTTTCCTCGCCTGTGTCACCACACTGCCGACAGGTAACAGGGCCAGCTCTTCCAAATTTATGCCCTTGGGGCTCTCCTTCACACCCCCCACACAGCAGGGTCAGCTCTACTATGCTGCCCAGGCGAGATGCAGGGCCCAGTCTGCTAAGTGCTACAGTTAACCCAGGGCCAGGTTTCACACCTGTCTCAGGTGTCAAGGGACAAATTGGGAAGAAGGAGGGTATTTCCTCCTTCGTCCATGCCACCACGTGGAAGACAGTGGTGGGGCCAGTTCACCTACAACTCCTACAAAATGAGGGGCCAGTTCTGCACAGCCCTCAGACCGAATATACTCCAGGGCAGCTTCCCAGACCCAGGATAGGTACCTGGTTTTTGATGGTAATAGACTCTGGCAGCTGCTGGGCCAGTGGCAGCACAGACTAGGACCCCACCATGGCCCCAGGTGGCATCACTGGCTACTCACTTCAGGCCACTCCTCACTACCCTTGAGTCTCCAGTTCTGCCTCTCTCTCATCATTGTGCCCACACCCTTCTTTCTGTTTCCCTTTCTCTTCCATTTCTCCACAACTTACTTGCCCCAGTGGCATCCAGGGTCTCTGAGTGTCTGGGGCCATCTCAGGAGTGCTATGTCCCGCTGGTGCATTGTGACACTGGGCAGGACTCAGCTCGGGCATGGTGCAGGCCATGGGCTTCCTCAGGCTTGTCATCCTTGCAAGGGTCTTCACCCCACCTGGGGCCCATAGTCCCTGATTGGTGGGCATGTCAGACTTGGCTTTTCTTAGGGAATGTTAGGCTACTAATCATTCAGATGTTCACAGGTCAGAACACTGAGCACAGACCATGGCCTCTCCTCTCTGCCATCTACTGACATAGCCACACTTAACAATGGTTTCTTTTCCCCCTCTTTTTGTTTTTTATTGGATATTTTATTTATTTACATTTCAAATGTTACCCTCTTTCCTGGTTTCCCCTCCACAAACCCCCTATTCCATTACCCCAGTCCCAGATGCCAAGAAAAGAAACTCCTTCAGCTCCTTCAGTCCTTTTCCTAACTCCTCCATTAGGGTCCCCGTGCTCCAATGGTTGGCTGTGAGCATCTGCATCTGTGTTTGTCAGGCTCTGGCAGAGCCTCTCAGGAGACAGCTATGTCAGGTTCCTGTCAGCGTGCACTTCTTGGCATCAGCAATAGTGTCTGGGTTTTGTGTCTGTATATGGGATGGATCCCTAGGTAGGGAGTGTCTCTGGATGGCCTTTCCTTCAGTCTCTGCTCCACACTTTGTCCCTGTATTTCCTTTAGACAGGAGCAAAAGCTTTTATAAGGCAAAGGGCACTGTCAATAGGACAAAACGGCAACCAACAGATTGGGAAAAGATGTTTATCAATCCTACATCTGATAGAGGGCTAATATACAAAAGACTCAAGAAGTTAGACTCCAGAGAATCAAATAACCCTATTAAAAATGGGGTACAGAGCTAAACAAAGAATTCTCAGCTGAGGAATTTTGAATGGTGGAGAGGCACCTAAAGAAATATTCAACATCCTTAGTCATCAGGGAAATGCAAGTCAAAACAATTCTGAGATTCTACCTCACACCAATCAGAATAGCAAAGATCAAAAACTCAGGTGATAACCGATGTTGTTGAGGATGTGGAGAAAGAGGAACACTCCTCCATTGTTGGTGGGATTACAAGCTGGCACAACCACTGTGGAAATTAGTCTGGAGGTTCCTCAGAAAATTGGACATAGTACTCCCTGAGGACCCAGCTATACCACTCCTGAGCATACACCCAAAAGATGCTCCAACATATAACAAGGACACGTGCTCCTCTATGTTCATAGCAACCTTATTTGTGATAGCCAGAAGCTGGAAAGAAGCCAGATGTCCTTCAACAGAGGAATGGATACAGAAAATGTGGTACCTTCACACAGTGGAGTACTACTCAGCTATTAAAAACAATGACTTCATGAAATCCACAGGCAAATGGGAACTAGAAAATATCATTGTGAGTGAGGTAACCCAGTCACAAAAGAGCACACATGGTATGTACTCACTGATAAGTAGATATTTGCCCAGAAGCTTGGAACACTCACAATTCAATTCACAGACCACATGAAGCTCAATAAGAAGGAGGACCAAAGTATGGATGCTTCAGTCCTCCTTAGAAGGGAGAACAAAATACTCACAGGAGATAGAGGGTGAAAAGGATTTGGGAGGAAGAGAGAAGGGGGGGGGGGAAGGAGAGGGCAGGATCAGGTATGGGAGGAGATGGGTATGATATACAGAGGGTCAGGAATTGAACAGAGGTGTGTAGCAAGCAATGGGGGATATGGCCACCAGAAAGTCCCAGATGCCAGAAAAGCAAGAGATTCCCTGGACCCAACTGGGGCGAGATTAGCTGAAATGCCCAACAAAGGGGAGGGAGAGCCTGTGGAGACCATATCCAGAGTGAGGCAAGGCCCCAAGTTGGGGGATGGGGCCACCTACTCATTTCCAAATTTTTAACCTGAAATGTTTGTAGAGGCAAAATTTGGCTCTTTTAATTGGTTTAAGTGGCCAGACTTGGCTTGGGGCACAGGTTTTGACTCCCGAGTTCAAGGTTAAAGACGCCCTAGCACCATAGCCCTGCTTTATGCTGTACTGGCTTCAGCCCAGAGCTCTATACATACTAGGAAATATACTACCGACTGAGCCATACCCTCTCCCATATAAAGTCTTGTTTTAGATTTATTAAGCAGTGGGGCAGTGGCTGGAGCCATGCCCAGTGTTAAAGGCACATATTGTTCTTACAGAGTCCCCAGGTTCAGTTCCCAGCACCCACACGGAGCATCTGCAGCTCCAGTTTCAGGGAGTCAATGGCCTCCTCTTACCTCTGTGGGTACCGTACACATAAAATAAATACATGTAATAAAAATAAAATTATAAAAGATTATTTTTAAAAAGTGGGCCATTTCTTAATATACAAATATGTTAAGGATGCTCCAGTATCATTTAACTAAAAGTCTATGTGTATTGTTAAAAAGCAAAATCTATATGTGGATATAACAGAAATGCTAAAGGTATTTTCATGGTTTGATAGGTTAAGTAAGTGGCATAAAAGAAAAAGAAAGTTGTGAACCTTTGAGATGGCTCAGATACTTGATACCATGCTGGATGACCTGAGTTTTACCGGAACCCATGCGATAAGAAAGCTGTCCTTGGATTTGCATATCTGTATCATAAAATGAGCATACCTGCAGAGCTCACATACACACACACACACACACACACACACACACACACACACACACACACACACACACACACACAGAGAGCTTCTTCTTTTTTTTTGGTTCTTTTTTTTTTCGGAGCTGGGGACCAAACCCAGGGCCTTGCGCTTCCTAGGCAAGCGCTCTACCACTGAGCTAAATCCCTAACCCTCACACACAGCTTTTAACTGCTCAGGGTCACTCATCTGTTTTTCATTGGCAGTGGTCAAGTGTGTGACATCTAGGGTCACCAGATTCCCATTGTGTGGGGACTCAAGGCTTCAGACAGTAAGTCTCTGATAAAAATGCCCTTTTAGAGAACAGAAAAACTTATATCTGAAAAAAAAAAAATAAACAATGAAGACAGAATAAAGATCAGCCTGGCTCTCGTCTCCTAGGTTTTCTGAAGAAAGTTAAAATTTTAAAAGACTAGCACAGAAAGCATCGAAATGTATCTATTAGCTGTTGTCAACCTGTTAAAGGAAGCCTGATGACTGCTGCAGAGGCAGGCCCTAGGTCTGTGGAGGAGCAGTCCTTAGGGGTCAGGTGGCTGGCAAGCAGGCGATGGTGTCATGAGAAACCTGCAGCGGCCACTCATCTCTCCAAAGCAGTTGGTGACCGAAGTAGTGATCAGTAAGTGCACTGCTCTAAGAGGTTGTCTGGCTCCCTTCTCAAAGTCTCCACAAAACCCCTAGGGTATGCACACCTCGTTCATGCTGATCGCCCTCTTAGAAGAGGAGGCTGGACTCTAGGTGGTATTAGGCTTACAGAAGGTAAGAAAGGTGTCTAATGTGGCATGATGAGGAAAGTCGGGGCTGGCAAATTTCAGGTGACTTAGCAGCAGGCACTATGTTATTTCCCCAAGTGCCTTCCCTTCCTTCTTGTAATTACGTGTTCTCCTTTAGCACCTAGTTCAGTTACAGACGCCTCCAACAGGGTTCTGAGAGCATACATAGTCTGTGTCTTGCCACCATTTAGACTCTGGAGCCAGTCATCCTGGGGAAGAATGGAGACTGGGGGACAGTCTGCTTTGTTCTGACCCTTACTGGATCCAACCTGGTGCTCAGTGCCTAAAGCTCAGGTCCCAGTTCAGATACACTTGTGTTTTCTCTGCTAAGAGACCCTTTAAACACTCCTGCCCGTGTTCTTCCATGTGCCTCGGGGGGATACCTGTTGTGATCACGTGCTAGCTGACTGAATTTTCAGCTATGTCCTTACCCGTTCAACCCCTCAGTACCTGATGCGTGCGATATGTCTGTGTTGGAGACTCACTAACGGCTTTAGAGGGTGAAAGGCAACAGTTTGGTGGAGGTGAAGGAGGAACGGGGCTGGCCCAGGTGTGGAAGTGGGAAGTGACAGGGGTCCTAGTGGCACCTGCCTGGGCTCTGAGGTGGCTAGAACTGGATCCATTGTCTGGGCTGCCTTGAAACATTTTTCTCCTTGGCCACTAGATGGGGCACTAATGTCACACATTTCTGAAGATCTGTAGACGTCTAATAGGAAGTGCTTTCCGTTAATCATACATATCTGTGGATAAATGTGAGGCTTTCTGTTATTGGTGGGATTTGCTTTATCGTTGTTAATTATGTGTCTGTGTGAGTATGTGCATATGAGTTACCCAAGGAGGCCAGAAGAATTCGCTCTCCTTGATGTTGGACAGAAAGCTGGTTGTGGCCTGCCTGACATACATTCTGGGAGTCGAACGGTCTTCTGGAAAAATAGTACACGCCCTTAATTACTGATCTGTCTCTAACCCTGGTTTCTGCTTTTGAGACAAGGTCTCACTTTGTAACCTGGAGTGACTTGGAACTCACTGTATAGATCATGTCAGCCTGGAACTCACGAATCCACCTGCCTCTGCCTCCCGCATGCTGAGATGAGAAGTGTGTATAACCGTGCCTAGCTCAGCGTGAGATTTCGTCAGTGCTTCTTACCTGTTCACCTGTGTGGACAGGTAAGTCCCTTGCCTAGATTTTTGTTGCTGGCACTGTGTTTCCCTTCATGTGGGGACTAACTGAATTCCGGATCTGAGCCTTCACATCCTGTCACTCTGCTCAGTGAATTGTTGAGACACTTGTTGTAGAGTAGGACAACGTGCACCTCCTCTAGTTCTAACTAGTATAAATCTAGTATAGATAGTTTCCCCAAACTGATACCTACGAAAGATGACTAGTAAGTTTATGAACGTGGGCAGATGGTCTGAGTGCTAGACAGCTTTATAAACTAGAAGGAAGCTGGCAGCTCTTACACACCAGAGCTGGTGCACAGTGCATGTGAGCTGACCTTGCGCTTATGGTGACTGGGATATTCTACACATGGTCGTTGGCTCCCCAGGTTCAGTTGCTCTCCTGTTCAGATGAGCCTGAACCATCTCCTTTTTCTCTTCAGTAGAACAAGCTGGTAAGAACTGCTCTGTTAAACTCATAACTGGGCTAGAGAAGATCCATGAGACACGTTTCCCTCCTGCCTCTCTCTTGCTGTTCTTGCAGGGCTTTCTTTCCTTTCATCTCCCACCTTGTCTCCTCTCACCATCTAACTGTGGCTCAGGCTGGCCTTCAGCGGCCTTTGTGCCTCTGCATCCCAAGCGTTGGGGTCATTAGCGTGAGTCAGAGCACCCAGCTCTCCTGTAAGACCATTCTGAAGCTGTGGGCTTTTGTAGGCTTAAGTGAGGGGCCTCTCTTAAAAGCAGCTTTGTAAAAGTGTGGCCTAAACCAAGTGTGATGGCTCATGTCTGTAACACTAACATCTGGGAGGCTGAGACAGGAGGATCACTGAGAGTTCAAGGCCAGCTTGGGCTCTATAACTAGTTCCAAACAACCTGGGGTACACTGCCAGACACTGTCTCTAAATGTCCCCTTTGAGTTCACAGATCGGTGTGTTATCTCATAACCACCAAAGTCAAAAGATAGGGGTTTTATAAGCCCCAGAGCCACCGGCCCCTTTGCAGTCAGCTTCCTTCTTCCCATCCCTCAGCCTTGAACAGCCTGTGGTCTGGATTCTGTAGGCAGAAGCTTATTTCCCAGCTGTAGGAGTTCAGACAGATGGACTCTTCTCGAATGGACTGTTTGGCTTCCTCCACTTGATTAGAGACTTCTCTGTGTTTCATGCAGTAATAGTTTCCTTTCGCTTGTCTAGCCAAGTAGTATCCATTGCATGGACACACCGCGGTGCGCTGGCCAGTGGTGCAGGGGTGGAAATGTGAAGTTGTCCATTTTTGGTTACTATGAATGGAGTTGTTATGGAGATTTGTGTTTGTGCCTTTCTGTGTTTTCATTTCTCGTGGTTTATCACCCAAACAAGGTGGCCGCGTGGTTTTATGTTCCTCTAGCAGTGTGAGTGTTCTGTTGTTCCAGGCCTTCACCCACACTTGGGGTTTGTCCATCATCTGAATTTAGCAATTCAGAGTGGATACATAGCAGCCTCTCTGCACTCCTAATTTACATACCATGTAATTTTCTCAGTTAAAGTATACAATTCACTGCTTCCAAACATACTCAGAGTTGTACAGCCTCTCTTCAATTTTAAAGTACTTTGTACCTTGAATTGAAGCCTGTGTCGTTTAGCTGTCGCTCTCATGTCTGAAGCTCAGCAACTGTCCCTCCACTTTCTGCCTTTGTAGTTTTCCAGGTCTGCACAGTTTTCTATAAAGCAGCTACATAGTGCCTGAAGCTGCTTCTTAGCAAGGACTGTTATGTTGTCTCTTTTGTTTGTTTCCTTTGTCTGATCAAATAATGGACATCACACACACACACACACACACACACACACACACACACACACACAAGCAACTTAGGGAAATGTTTATTGGACTCACAACTCCAGGTTATAGGCAGTCCATCATATCAGTCATGTCACCGCAGCAGGGGGATGAGAGAGTTGATTCTGTTCTATCACGGTCAAGAGCAGGGAGCAATGAATGCACATGCACTAGTAGTGCTCAGCCTGCTCCTCCCTGTTTTATGCAGTCCAAGATCCCTCTCTCAGGGAATGGTTTCATCCGCAATTAAGCTGGGTCTCCACTTTCTCCTTTAATGTAGTCAAAACAATCTGTCAGAGACATTTTAACCTTAATCTAGACAGTCCTTTACAGACACACCTGCAGGCCTGTCTCCTAGAGGTTGAATTGTCAGTCCCTAGTAACTATCACAGGGTAAAAGGTGGTCATCCCTTTCAGCCACCCCACTGCGACTTGACCTACTGTGGAACTATCTAGTGCTTGTTTTAAGATATATTTACTTTTCTTTACATGTATGAGTGACTCCATGTATGTGTACTGTGTGCATGCAGTGCCCATAGAGGCCAGAACAGTGCATCAGATCTCCTGAACTATAGTTACATTACAGATGGTTATTATCAGTAATTATTATTAGTCACCATGTGACTAATCCAGGTCCTCTCCAGAGTATCAGTGCACTGACACCGAGTTATCTCTCCAGCCACAGCAAATTCGTTTTTACCATTCCCCCTCAGGGGGCATCCTTTGCTCACAGATGTTCTTTTTCTTGACACCACCGTACAAGCCAGTGGCTTGGGCTTGCAGTCCTGAGAGGAAGTAGATAGTTGGATCTTGAGTCCACCGTGAATGCAGTTCCCATCACATAGAGCTTTTCCCTTCCCTCTGTGCAGCCTGCCATCCCTATGTCCAAAGGTGTTAGCTTCCAGTTATCTCACGTGGACCTAAGAACTCCAGCCTGGTGCTAGGAGAGTGGGTGCTTCTAGGTACCTGTGTCCAGACCTGTTCCTCTGCTCCTCTCTCGTGCTGTCTACTCCCCAGGCTGGGGAGGACCTGGAGTCCTTGACTTCTGCACCTCTGCTAGGCCTGGGCTTCCTTTTGTCTGTCTGTCTGTTTGTTTACTTTCCAGTTCTGCGGGCAGCTCTTAACCACTCCTTATTTTCATTGGTTTATGTCCCATTTGTTTTCTTTTACTGTTGTTTTATTGGGATTTAGGGGACTATGAGAAAATTGTGCATTTGCTCTGTCATTTAACCCAGATGTCAAAACCTGTTGTATTCCCTAAACACTGCTTAGTTAATTAAGTCTCTGGCCCTGCTTTACCCACACTGTTACTGTGAACCTTCAGTGGTCCTTGGCTACTCTCTTGCCCCTGAAACCTATTCTTTGGGTGACCTGTGTGTGACACCCTTTTTCACACGATCTTCACCTAGAGCATAGCAAAATGTCCTCACGGAGACTAGAACTCCATGTGATGTTTTCTCCTAACTGGGATTGTCTCCTGATCTTTCTCAGTGTGTTGGTGATATTAGAAAAGTTACTTATTTGGTTTTTATGTTGATTTTGTATCCGTCACTTTGCTTAACAATGTTTATCAGGGCATTTATGATGGAGGCTTTATGGCCCCTTAATAGATTGTATCTTCTAAAAATAAGAACACTGACTTCTTCCTCTCCTAGTTGTATTCTTTTTATTTTCTTCTCTTATTGCTCTATTTAAAACTCCAAGACTTCTCCATTCCTCTTTTGAGGGTCTCATCATGTAACTGGCTACCTGGAACTTGCTAGATAGACCAGGCTGACTGTGAACTCACGCTACCTCTGGCTGCTGAGTGCTGGGATTAAAAGTGTGAAACACCAAGCCTGGATTTATTGTTTGTGTTCTTTCACTTGAAACACTTGAATCCTTAAGTGGGACTGGTTTTGGAAGGTGGAGGTGTCAGTCCTTCCTGTGGATTGTGAGTGTTGTGAACTATCTACAGATAGATAGACGCAGCCACAACCGCTGGAGAGGCTTGCCACAAACATTGTAATATTAGTCAAGTCATCCCTGTAACTTCAGTAACTGTTCAGGAGTAATGAAGCTGAGATAGGCTGGTAGGTATAGTGACACTGAGGTAGGGAAGGAACATAGGCCAAGCAAGGACAGGGATGAGCTAGATCGACTGGGCGAAGTAATGAGTGAGGTAAGAGGGAAAGGAGGAGCCTGGACACTGTCAGGATCTACAGGATGGATGGCTACAGCTACAGAGGGTGGATCAGTTAGTGGGAGGAAGGCATGCAGAAGAGAGGAAATGTGGGAGGAATGAGAGGAGAAAATAATTAGAATCCAGCAATATCAAAATCAAAGCAAGACCATGACAACATATTTATGCAGGATGGAGCGATGGCTCAGAGCACTGGCTGTTCTTGTAGGGGACCTGGGCTCAATTCCCAGTACCCACAAGGCAGCTCACAGCTGTCTCAAGGCCTCTTCTCGTCTCTGTGGATACAAGACAAACAAATGAAGCACAGAAAACATGCAGACAAAACACTCGTTCATACCCATAAGATAAAATAAAAATAAATTTTAAAAGATATTTATGAAAATTGAAAAACAAAGACAGTGAAGATACTGTTAGATTTGTTATCATATCTGTCAATATTTCTTCCCTGGAGGGAAGGGTTTGAGTCCCTCCCCTCCCTGTGGTGTCTCAGGAAGCAGCAGACAGCTGATGAGAGAGGTGCAGCTTGTTGTTTTAGTTCAAACTTTGAAACCGCATTTCTGAGTATGCAGTGTCCCAGGGAGTTTAAAACCAAACCAAACCATTACCTTTGGGATTGAGGCTCTGCCCTTTTGCCAGTAGGTGTCACACCTTCCTTGTGTTTCCCCAGCCCTCTGGATGGAATGGTGCTGTTGGGAAATTTCCTTGTCATTGTTCCATGTGCTGGATGGTGACACTTCCCATGGCATTAGCCGAAGTTGAGCGTGAGTTCCTGGTGCAACCACGCCTATGCAGTCGTTTGCCGTGTTTCTAGGCACACTCTCCTTACCTTGGCGCTGGCTACCTCTGTACTGTGTGCATCCATGATACCCTCTTAGTTTTAGATCAGGCCAGTGATGACTTCATTCTGAGCTGGGCAGAAGTCTTCCATGTTCTTGGTCACTGTGGAGTTTGGAGGGGGCTTCCTTCCTGGAGAATTACTTGCAGGGTGCCCATGGGTAATCTCACCTTCAGGCTTGCTCTAATGTGTGATACATCAGCCACTTCCTCCACAGCCCGTTGATCCTGAGCCCATCAGCCTGGGTGTATATTCTAACCCCTGGTTGGCTCAGAAGTCTGCCCATCTCTCTCTAGCTGGATGGTTCCTACATCTCCAGGGTAGGGAATGGAGGTGTGTGGGGAGTGCTGATTTTGTTTTGGCAATTCTTGGGATTGAACTCAGTGTGTCACACTTACTGTATGAGCATCCTAACACACTCTCAATCACCAGGTAGATCTTTGAAATTCATCCACCTTCCTCATTCCCCAAGTGCTTGTACTAATATATTACAGGCATGTACTAATATACCTGACTCCCTTCTGCCTTTGCATTGGACAGGGAAGACCATGGAAAGACGGCTTTGGAAGATCTAATGTATAGTGACATATTTAGAAAGTATCTATGTATGTGTGTATCATAAAAGTATGCTAACTTTGAACCTGCTGCCCGTTGTGTGTGTGTGTAGCAAAGACAGTTACTCACTGGGCTGCCTTGATGTGGTTCTACAGATGCAGGATGGCTGGAGCACGTGTCGATGAATCTTTGTTCCCTGCAGTGAATACCGATGAACATTTACCAAACCTAATTAGGAGAAAAGTAAGTATGTAATTCCTTTGAGGACAGGGTGGTTATGAATGTACGGACCCTAGTATCTTTATTCCTAGAAACTCGACTTTCACAAATGCGTTCAGAGTATCTTAAGCATGCCGTTGAGTTCATTGACATTCTCACATAGGATTTCTCGTTCACTGAAGAGGGGTTTTGGTTTTTTGGTTTTGTTTTTCTTTTTGTTTTTCTTTAGTTTATGAATGCTTTGATGTGATCTATAGGACATGGAAGGGATTGTAGTTAACCTTGAGAAATTAAAATGTGCCCAACGCTAGGCAGCCATAGTTGCTTTGTTGCCTCTTTTCTTTTTTGCTACATTTTTATTGTTCGTGTTCGTGTGTTTTGCCTAAGTCTGTATCCATGCACCACATGCACGCCTGGTGCTCATGGAGGCCCGAAGAGGGCATTGGATCTCCTGGGGCTAGAGTTGCACGTGGTTGTAGGCCGCCAACTGGGTACTGAGAATTGAACCCATGTCTTTCTCGAGAGCAGTCAGTGCTCCCAACTGTGGAGCCACCTCTCCAGCGCCCTGGTATTTCTCTAAGTGTAGTGACTGTGAAGTGTCAAAGCACTCTGTGCTTACACAAGAACTACTGCTAGATTTAATGACTTAATCAAGGCTGAATCCAGTGGACGAGAAGTGTATACGTGGCCTCCCCGTGCCTCTGATTTTAGATCCATCATGTTTACTGTGCCGGAGCTGTGAAGACACAACTCCCCTAGGCCTCTCCAGAGCTCCTCGTCTGATCCTGGGCACTTCCTGACTGTCAGATGCTGAAGTCAAAGACGTGGAAAAACACGTTGACAGTACATGCTGCTTCCATTTAACATGCTTAGTAAGCGCAGACACAGCAGGCATCGCTGCTTTCCTCCCTCTGACACTTCAGCTTGAGTAGTGATGGGTAAGAGCCCACCCAGCTCACTGATGTCAGCACACGTGCCTGCTGCACACGGTGTCGCTGTGTGGAGCAAGGCGTTCACTTGGCCGCCTTTTCTTTGCCACATAATAGTGCGGTTTTGATCAAGTTACTTTTTTTTTTTTTTTTTTTTATTTAGAGAATACTTTATTAGTTTTTGTAATCAAACCCACGTATATAAGACCTTACATATTTAATACAGTGTGTTACCCCTGTACAAATGGAAAAAACTTAAGTTCAACATTTCTAGACCAATATGGCTGTTAATTTCTGTACAGTGCCAACTCAACACAGTAAACGGGGATACTTTTTTCGAAAGTTGACAGCACAGGTAAAGTTTCAAAAAATTCAAATTATATATCTGTATATATATATTTATATTTATATAAAAAGACCAATAATAGCAGTGTGTTATGCATCAACAGCAGCAACAGCTTTTCCAGGTTCTGCAGTCATCTGAACAAAACTGTAGAGACATCCAGCACACTCCATTAAAAAAAAAAAAAAGTAAAAAAACAAAACCCGAGAAAACAGCACAGTTCTGTTACTCTTGTGGTACCTGGCACCATTTTTTTTAAATTAGCTTCTCAATCATCATCTGGAAAGAAAACATTCTGAGCAACATCATTAAAAACAGCTCTGATAAAGCACGGTCACTACTACGTATCATAAAGCAGGTACAAGCTATTTTACATCCACAGAGGTATGATACAGTACTGTCCTACATCTATAATACTAGAGGATACAATTTAAAAGGCATTATTTGAGACTTGATTCTACTTTTCCAGCAGAGGGCCCAAAGGATGGTGTGACACCGCTTTGTAAAGAAACATACTCTAGACAGGATTTCCTTTCACTAGTGGCACACTTCTAAGGATTCATTCTCTCCATGAATGTCAGCTAAAACCGTTATTAAAAAAATGAAATATCCCTAGAACAAAACCGTATAACCACCGGATTCACATGAAGATGACCTAGTGGAGACAAGCTGGACCTCACCTTACCAACAAGCTATCAAATCTGTTATGTTTAAACAGTGAGACCTCCAAGGAAGGAGATGCCAAGTAGTGCTTCAAAGCTTTGGACCACAATCAAACACAGCATCCTTTTCAACAGAAGCAGAAGCTCATCTGAATATGCTCATGGATGCTGACATCAACATTTAATCATCTCCTCACTCATCCAGGAAGAGGGGGAGATCAGTTACTACTGTACTTTAATGTGTTCAACCAAATCACCATATTACAAAAATAGCAAGCTGCCATAATAAAAAATAAGGCTCCTCTATCCAGCACCAGATAGCATCATTTTACTTTCAAGCCTAGAAATTGCACACTTGTATATAAACCAATCGAAGATGAGGATTGAGAGTTCATCTTGGTGGATTTTTCCTTTGATGAATATGAAGTGTCCTTCCTTATCTTTTTTGATGACTTTTAATTGAAAATTGATTTTATTTGATATTAGAATGGCTACTCCAGCTTGCTTCTTCTGACCATTTGCTTGGAAAGTTGTTTTCCAGCCTTTCACTCTGAGGTAGTGTCTGTCTTTGTCTCTGAGGTGTGTTTCCTGTAGGCAGCAGAATGCAGGGTCCTCATTGCGTATCCAGTTTGTTAATCTATGTCTTTTTATTGGGGAGTTGAGGCCATTGATATTGAGAGATATTAAGGAATAGTGATTATTGCTTCCTGTTATATTCATATTTGGATGTGAGGTTATGTTTGTGTGCTTTCATTCTCCTTGTTTTGTTGCCAAGACGATTAGTTTCTTGCTTCTTCTAGGGTATAGCTTGCCTCCTTATGTTGGGCTTTACCCTTTATTATCCTTTGTAGTGCTGGATTTGTAGAAAGATATTGTGTAAATTTGGTTTTGTCATGGAATATCTTGGTTTCTCCATCTATGTTAATTGAGAGTTTTGCAGGATACAGTAACCTGGGCTGGCATTTGTGTTCTCTTAGGGTCTGTATGACATCTGTCCAGGATCTTCTGGCCTTCATAGTTTCTGGCGAAAAGTCTGGTGTGATTCTGATAGGTCTGCCTTTATATGTTACTTGACCTTTTTCCCTTACTGCTTTTAATATTCTTTCTTTATTTTGTGCGTTTGGTGTTTTGACAATTATGTGACGGGAGGTGTTTCTTTTCTGGTCCAATCTATTTGGAGTTCTGTAGGCTTCTTGTATGCCTATGGGTATCTCTTTTTTTAGGTTAGGGAAGTTTTCTTCTATGATTTTGTTGAAGATATTTACTGGTCCTTTGAGCTGGGAGTCTTCACTCTCTTCTATACCTATTATCCTTAGGTTTGATCTTCTCATTGAGTCCTGGATTTCCTGTATGTTTTGGACCAGTAGCTTTTTCCGCTTTACATTATCTTTGACAGTTGAGTCAATGATTTCTATGGAATCTTCTGCTCCCGAGATTCTCTCTTCCATCTCTTGTATTCTGTTGGTGAAGCTTGTATCTACAGCTCCTTGTCTTTTCTTTTGATTTTCTATGTCCAGGGTTGTTTCCATGTGTTCTTTCTTGATTGCTTCTATTTCCATTTTTAATTCCTTCAACTGTTTGATTGTGTTTTCCTGGAATTCTTTCAGGGATTTTTGCGATTCCTCTCTGTAGGCTTTTACTTGTTTATTAATGTTTTCCTGTGCTTCCCTAAGTGTGTTCAGGTCTTTCCTGAAGTCCTCCAGCATCATGATCAAATATGATTTTGAAACTAGATCTTGCTTTTCTGGTGTGTTTGGATATTCAGTGTTTGCTTTGGTGGGAGAATTGGGCTCCGATGATGCCATGTAGTCTTGGTTTCTGTTGCTTGGGTTCCTGTGCTTGCCTCTCGCCATCAGATTATCTCTAGTGTTACTTTGTTCTGCTATTTCTGACCGTGGCTAGACTGTCCTATAAGCCTGTGTGTCAGGAGTGCTGTAGACCTGTTTTCCTGTTTTCTTTCAGCCAGTTATGGGGACAGAGTGTTCTGCTTTCGGGCGTGTAGTTTTTCCTCTCTACAGGTCTTCAGCTGTTCCTGTGGGCCTGTGTCTTGAGTTCACCAGGCAGGTTTCTTGCAGGGGAAAAGTTGGTCCTACCTGTGGTTCCAAGGCTCAAGTTTGCTCGTGGGGTACTGCCTAAGTCCTCTCCGCGGCGGCAGCAACCGGGAAGATCTGCGCCGCTCTTTCCGGGAGCCTCCGTGCACCAGGGTTCCAGATGGCGTTTGGTGTTTTCCTCTGGCGTCTGGATGTGCACAGAGTGCAGTCTCTTCTGGTTTCCCAGGCGTGTCCGCCTCTCTGAAGGTTTAGCTCTCCCTCCCACGGGATTTGGGTGCAGAGAACTGTTTATCCGGTCTGTTTCCTTCAGGTTCTGGCGGTGTCTCAGGCGCAGGGATCCTGCCGCTCCTGGGCCCTCCCCTACGGGAACCCAGAGGCCTTATACAGTTGCCTCTTGGGCCAGGGATGTGGGCAGGGGTGGGCAGTGTTGGTGGTCTCCTCCGCTCTGCAGCCTCAGGAGTGCCCACCTGATCAGGCGGTGAGGTCTCTCTCCCACGGGGTTTGGGAGCAGAGATCAAGTTACTTTTGTGTTGCACATTGTGGCGGGCCTTTCCTGAATGGACTCACAGTCAGGTTATATGAAAGGTGTTAGTGTGAGCTGTGCATTCACTACCTGTGCTCACAAACGTAAGAGTGGATTGTTGGCTCCCTGTGCAAGTAACCTTAACTTTGGTGATCCCATCTGTAGTGTGCAAGGTCACCTCTGTCTTGTCCAGCGCCATTGTATTATCTTTACTCTTTGTCTAGTCTGATGCACAAATAGTGACTGCCTGCAGCTTACACGTAACCACTTCTACAGGCCTCCCCTTTCCACAAGCAGTTTCCATAAGCACTACTCGAGAATCATTATTTTAGGTGCTTGGAGGGCAATTTCTGTTCTCACCGTCTCCTGTCGCCCTAGGCTGGCCATGGCGTTCTGCTCAGAAAGAGTTTAAACACTCGTACTATTTGCCCCCTCTGTCTGGATCATGCTCTCCTCAAGTCCACTCACCAGCCCGCCTCCCAGCTCTGCTGTGGCTCTGTGCAGATGCCCACAGTCCTCTCTAATGCCCGTGCCACAGTAGTAGGTCTTTCTGCTTGAGGCTGCTGTCCTGCTTCTGTCAGTGTGATCTAAGTTTCCATTCCAAGGTGCTGTATGGATTTGGAACCATTGCTGTTTTGAGATTCTGGGAATCCGTTTTTTATTTTAAAGCAACTGAGTCTGTTGTGACTGCCACTGTTTGTGAAGTGGTAGAAAGAGGCCCAGCATTAAGGTCACAGAGTGGGACCTCTATTCTCTGCTTCCCACATTCCTATGAACTGTGCCTCGTAAGAAAAGTACTTCAGGCAAACTGCTAATCCTCCTAATGGAACAATATGGGCAAGCTGCACAGACTGTCCCACTGTCCAAAGGCAGCACTGTTGACATCTCACACTGCAGCAGCCCGCTGAACATAAGCGCCCAACTCATACTGGTAGAAGCCAGTTATCTGCTAAAGCTGTTCCCTGTCACTCCTTCCTTTGTGCAAGCTCTGTATGCTGAGGCCCAGTGCCTGACACAAGAATGTGATAATGACCAGGTACCTACCTCACCTAGCAAGTCAAGAGCAAAACAGGCCTGAGGCTGTTGTAAGGGCCAGAAACAGCTGCAGTAGCAGCAGCAGCAGCAGCATAGACAAGGAAACAAAGATTCCTCTCTTTAGTAACTGGGATAATGCCATTTGTGTTGCTGTTCTGTTGGAGGGAAGCTGGTGTGAGGAGAGCAGAGAACCAAGGCTACTTCTGAGAACCCTCTTGGGTGCTGAGAATGCCGGCCTGCTGAAACATCTCAGCACACAGTAAACATACACAGTATACAGCCTTATTCCTAATCTCTTCAGTTCTGTACTGCTTGTAAAAATAACGCCTCAGAAATAAAAGTTGCCAAATAACATACAGTATAATAAACAACCCTTAAGAAGTTCTTTTAATATGTGATATCATTAAAGTTACCACAACTGTATGGAAATGGCTCTCTCTTGTTTTAAAAACTATCAGCTATCCTAGGAACTGGAGAGGTGGCTCTGCAGCCAGGAGCACTTCTCTTGCACAAGACCTCGCTGAGTTCTCTTCCCAGCACCTACATGGTGCCTCCTAACTGTACTGAACTCTAGTTTCTGGGGAATCTGACGCCTTCTTTTGGCCCCTGTGGGCACCAGGCATGCATGTGATGTACATGCATAAATTCAGGTCAACATTTAACCACATAACAAGTCAATCTTTTAAAATAAGCAATAAAGGAAACAGTACATACTAATGTTTGTAATGTTCATAACCTTTTTACCTAGCACAAGTGTATGCAGCCCAAAGATTTTATTCCTAAAACACCAGAAAATGACAAAAGACTTCAAAAGAAATTCGAGAAAATGGCTGAAGAGCTACAAAGGCAAAAGGCAGCTCTAGGTAAGTCGCATCCCACGTGCCTGGCAGCTGCAGTAGCTTTAGGGAGGAAGGAGACCACAGCGGGTACCTGCCCACTTAGACTGAGTGGGAACAGGAGAGCCACTGGGAGGGCAGTCAAATCCTCATCATTCATCAGGTCAGTGGGGTTCTTATCTGGGGAGGGATACAGGAGAAGAGCAAATCTCATTTCTTAATTCTGTCCTTTTAACTAATACCTGGTCTATAATGACAATTTCGACATTTTGGTCTCTTTAAAAATCACAGAAATATTACAGGAATATGTTTTTGTGTTAATCCCAGGTGTGGGATATGGGGCTGTTTCAGATTATCCACAACAGCTAACTGACTTGACTCAGGCTCTAACGGGTGTGATTTTGCCAGCTTCAGGATAGTTTCTTCATGGTGTGATGTTTGGACTGGGGACTTGAGAGCCTAGATAAATGCTGCTCCTAGAGAAGGGCGGGCCGGGTGGTTGGTTACTGATTGCTCACTGTCTGTAAAATAGCTGTGTGCAAAAAGAAATAAGATAGCCTGGACTGAAAAGATCAGATTTGCCCCAAGGAACTCAACGCCCCTAATGAGCAAGAAGTAGTCTAAAGAGAACACTGCCCCATCCCTCTCTTCTCTATGTTAGGGGTTGAAAGGTGGAAGAAAGAAGAACCCACAAAGCAGCAGATGCCAGCTACACAGCTCTTGCTTCATATCTAAAGCAGGCAAATCATGGGCTGGTGTGCTTTTAATGCTGTAGGAAACACCTTGGGCTCACTTCCTCTTAAATTCAGATGTGTGTGCGCACATGTGTGTGTGTATGCGCGTGTGTGTATGTGTGTGTGTATATGTGTGTGTCTGTGTGTCTGTGTGTGTGTGTGTGTGTGTGTGTGTGTGTGTGTGTGTGTGTGTGTGTAGGATGAGTAGTGTTCAGGAGGACCATGTTCTAACCTGGATATAAAACAAGTTTTAGGAGCCAACCCACACTGCCTTTCTGGCTTCTTGCTAGTTGTATGATGGTGTTCATGGTATCAACTCACCTGTTTCTCAGTGACTACCTCTGTAAATGAGGGCTGACACCTATCATCATGCAGGGCCTGGGTACAGCTTGGTGAGGACTTCATGCCTTGTACTGAGAGCTCAGCAAGGCTCACCTGGCAGGTAGCTGTCCTGGCTGTGCCGTGGTTCATGGTGGGAATAATACTGTCTGTGGGAAGAGAGACTGGCACTGAAGGGGGAATGAATGCAGTGGGGGTGGGGTGGCCGTTAAAGGAACTACTGGTAAAGTGTGATGTCGTTGTCGTCGTCGTCGTTGTCGTCGTCGTGGTGTCTTGAACTTACTATGGAGGTTTGTTTTCAGATGACGACGTCCCTGTCCTCATGTTTGAGTCCCCTCAGTCACTGGTATACAGCTCCCCAGTAAACATGATGAAGAAGAGACTACAGGAGATGAAGGAGAAGAGGGAAAACCTTTCCCCTACCTGTAAGTGGTTTCATTGTAAAATGAAATGATGTATGCTGACAAATTACACAAGAAATGTCAGTTTTGATCTCTACCCTAGATGCTATTTTTTTTTCCCCCACAGTGCTTGGGTCAAGAGATCATGCTGCACCCCAGTCTCCTTACCTAGACCTTTTGAGTGCTTCCTGATTTTAGTACTTAGTTCCAGTGGAGACCTTTCTAGTATTTTCTTCCAGAAGAAATGTGCTTTGTTAAGATTGGGACCCATGTAGAAGACAAGAGTGTTTTCCATTCCTCTCTTGCAGCTCCTTCGTCATTTCCAGTCTCCTAACTGTCTTTTCTTTTTCCAAAAAAAATAATAATAATAATAAGGAGCTGGAAAAATGGCTCAGAAGTTAAGAGCACTTGGAGCCTTTACAGAGGACCGGAGTGTAGTTCTCAGCACCCACACTGGGTAACTCATAACTCTCTGTATTACTCCAGCTCCATGGGAACCAGTGCCCTCTTCAGGCTTGTGTGGGACCCTGCAC
This sequence comes from Rattus norvegicus, assembly GCF_021556685.1. NCBI lineage: Eukaryota > Metazoa > Chordata > Mammalia > Rodentia > Muridae > Rattus > Rattus norvegicus. Next base: position 79,287,877 of record NC_141549.1, on the reverse strand, counting down.
ACGTGTGTAATTTAGACATGCATATACACATAAATGAAATGATAAAAAGTTAAGCTAATCAGGTGTCTTTTAAAAGAAGAGTGTTTTGATTACTCAGGTAGTAATAAGCACATTTTAATAAAATGATGAGCAGTGTAGTGAGTCTACAAGCCTTTCCTCCCCAGCACTTACACTCCTCTGCTGATGCATGCACAGTTGGAATGATACAGGCGTGCGTTCCATGTGCGGTTGTAGCTTATTTTCTTTCTTAATTTAGATCATGAGGATATTCTGTTTTGTTTGTTGTTTCTGAGACAGGATTTCTCTGTGTAGACAGGGTGGTCTCTAACTCAGATCCAGCTGCCTCTGTCTCCCACGTGCTGCACACCTTGCTTTGT